>NC_053026.1:426773874-426936596 GCF_003073215.2 Triticum urartu
TAGTGCAAGTTTGAGCACTTGTCTTCTGCAGAGCAATCCCCCAGTCCAACCTCTATTTTGTTCTACCTTCGAGTATTACCCCCTGGTATCTCGAGGATATCAACCCATTGCACTTCATCTTATGAATTTCTGATGAAGTAGTACCTTTCCCCGTCATAATCACTCTACGGGTTCTGGGTTGTCGTCAATCGAGAATGCCGATTAGTGAATCGAATCTACACTACAATTCAGTACCTTCTAGTACTTTGTTGTTGAGGAGTTTAATACTCCATCACGTCATTCCTAGCCTGATTGGCTATATTCATTATTGTGCTAAATGTTAACTGTGCTACCTGGTCCTTATTCCCGGAGCACAACTTTCTATGAGGAGCTAAACTTACGTCGATCTTCCTCGTCATACCATTTCACCTTGAACAGCAAGCTTGATTTCGAGTTTGTGTTGTACCCTTGGTTCCAACAACTTTTCGCTTCACCATTCCTTTGACTTGATGTCATTGCTGATCGATTACATCTTCAAGAAACCTCTCGACAAGTGTGTCGTGATCATCGACAACATTTTAACTTCTTCCGAGATATCAATTGAATTCATGATGAGAAATTCCATGGTTGCCCTCGATGATTTGTGTTGTCATAGACCACTTTATTGCCTTCCCTCGGACACAAACTTGTTCGTGTTTTGGGTTATACTTTGAGTTCCTTGCTATCCAACATTTGTTCTTCTTTAGCTTGGAGTATTACCATCTTTTATGACAATAATGTTGTGAGGATTACTCCACCTCATAAGAATTCTTGATATAGTGATACTTCTCACCATCATCATTCTTTCTTGGTCCTCATGTTGTTTCTAACTGGAAAACCGACAATTGAACTATGACGTGCGAATTCAAAATTTCTAGCAACCCTATTGCTTTGAAGTTAATGATCGATAGTTCATTCTTAGACTATTGGTTATTGAATCACCATTCTAACATTGATCATGCTACCTACCCCCATATTTCGGGTGCTCCTTTCAATCAATGTTTAATTGTGTATGCTTTCCTCAAGCATACACCATTATATCATTTGATCTGACAAATGTTATCTCCTTGTTCACATGGTTGTGGAAACCCACCTTTTTTGGAAATCTTGATGAATTGTCGCTGAGTCCATCTGACATTTCCTCACCCTCTCCTTGGTTTAGTGATGAACCCTTGTTTCAGAAGTTCGCTTCCATAGTTCATTTTCCGAGAATCTTACAATGCTATCTCGTCAATTTGTGTTGCAACTTTTCTCCTCATGCAACCTGAGTCTGAGGTATCCTAACGCCAATCAGATCTAAATCTCGGTTAGATATGGTGGTTCGAGCATCTTCCAAGAGTCATAACATTGGTATTTATATAACCCAGTAAGGTGATGTCATACCTAGCACACCTGGCCGGAGGACCCATTGTTATAGTTTCCTTTTCAGCCAGGTTAAACATTCTTCCACGAGGAAATTGTAAGACTTATTCTATAAGTTGTTCCTGATGGATCCTTTGTGTTTCCAAAGTTTGATCTTCACCTGTTGACCATGTCAATGCTATCTCGAAGCATGTCTATGGTACTCCGATTTTCAACAAGAACATGTGAATCCCAATGCTAAATGTTTCCTTCTCAATTATCCAAACACCATTGTATGGGTAATGTCATGAAATTTCTCTCCCCTACCTAAAGGGTTTTCTACATTATATCATATCATGGATATCATGCTCTGCTTGTCCTTGGGAAGGATATACCCTTGAAATATGTGTTTAAACACATTTTCTTTTCCATTGTTCTGTTTAATCTGATAACCATATTTTTCCTTTCCATTGGTGGATTTAACGTTTCTTGTGATCTATATGATCTAGGCAGTAATATTCCCTGCTTATGTAAATGCCACGGTGTTCAACTCGGTCAGTAAGACTTTGTTACTATTGTGGGTGATATTCCGGTAACCACCGATGGATGAGAACTTTGCCTATTGGTCCGCCTCGTTTAATGAGCAAGAAAATGGTTCTCTTCGTCCCTCACCCTTGGTACCAATGTTATTGCCAACATAACCGGCAGGCTGCCCTCTAACATACCTTGCTATCGTGACCGTGCAATATGTCAGCGCCCTTTTTACTTTTAACACACATGGTGGGCCCATAACCCACAGTTCCACAAGATCAAAACCTGACTCTCTTGTACAACCTTGATTCTATAGTATCCTTTGCACTTGGCTTCGTATGAAATTCATGAGCCACCTACCTAGAGATGATCTACTCTAGTATCAAACACAATATTTATTCTTGTTGCCCTGAAACCCTTCTCACCTTCTAATTATGCATCAAACGATTGACTGCCTGCTTGAAACTCCTTATTGTACCTTTTTACTTTGCTCTCGACGTTCTCATAAGTTTCAACTTGGGAGATACCTTGGGCCAAAATCCCCGAGCTAATTACCGAATATCAGTCCTTGCAGACATCTGTCCTTGTAGTTTTCCCTCCTATCCTTGCGTAAGTACGACGGAGTTCTTGTAGAAAGGATGTCGCTTTCATCATGATGACTTGAAGTAGAGAAATGAAGAGATCAACATAGTGGGTCGACCTCTGCGAGAAGAGCAACCAAGACCGAGAAGATCCGTCAGAATTTCGTAACCAAAACTTTCCCCCTTACACCACCTCTTAAATCTCGGACGAGATTGCTTGTAGTGGAGGAGATTTGTAACACCCCGGTAGTTGAGCTACAGTAACCACGCACTAATTATGCCATGTCATTGCAATTATTCTTTTAAACCTCACTTTGATCCAAAACCGAATTCCACTTAAAATTTAAAGTGAGGTCAAATAAATTAATTCTTTAAATAGTAAAGCTAAAATGTTCAAATTATTCTAAAAATTCCACTGAGCATTTCCATGTTGAAACCCACATCATTTGACTCAACTGGTAATCCCTAGAAAATTATAAAGTGGTCCAACTTCAAATAATTTAGCCTTTTCAAAAAATCAAATCTTTATAAATTTCCATTTGACCTCAAACTTTGTGGGCCTCTACAATATATTGCCTAATATTTTTGGTCCAGTTTTCACCTTCAACAAAAATCAATTAGTTGCTAAATGTAATAGAAATAGAGGAGAATTAAAGTAACAGAAAGGGAAAAGGAAAAGACAACACTGTGCAATCGGCCGAGTTGCTGCTACAGTGCAGCCCAGCCCATAGTGGATGGCCTTTCTTCAACATCATGTTCATCCCCATCGCGCTAGAGCTCGCACGTCCGTTCCTGCGCCGATCTCCACCCGTCGACCATCCACCAGACCTGCGCGCGGATAAGGATGCCCCGCTGCCCTCGCTGTCAAACCCTAGCTCCATGTCCCTCAGACTCCCCCTCTCTCTTGCTCCCACGCCCAATCTGGAGCTCACCCGAGCGTAGTCGTCACCGCACCGCCGTCGTGTACGCGGCCAGGAGCCTCCACGAGCCGCGAGTTGATTTCCTGGAGGACCGCCATCTTCTTCTGCATCGTCTACGGCGACTCGTTCGACCGGAGCAGCACTGCCTCATCGACATCGAACCATCTTCCTCTACCATGCCCGCCTCGATTCGCCGCCCCCCGAGCTCCCCCGACCTCCTCGAGCACCTCTCCCGGCTCATCGTGAGCTCCTCTCCCCATTCCCCATGATTGCCTCTCGACTTAGTCGCCGTACGTCGCCGCTCGATCGCCGGGTCCGTGCGACGCTCACTACCGATGCGCTCCGTCGTGGCCTACCTGCGCCCCTGCTCACAGCCACACACTCGCCCCGTCCCTGCTCTCCGTTGCCCCGGCACGGCTTTGCCCCGCCACCAGCAACTGCTCCCCCTGCGCGCCCCCATAGCCCGGCGCCCGTGTGCTGCTCCTGCCTTGCGCCGCCCGCGTCCCGGCTCCCTCCGCTTGCTGCTCGCCGCCCCGCCTCCATCGCTGAGCCGCCGCGGCCGCCCCTGCTTCGCCTCCGCTCCCCATTGCACCCTCCGCCGCTCGGCCTCTGCCCCACGGTGCCGCCCAGCGCCGCCCGAGTCCGGCACCCATGCGGCGACCATGCCCGCCTTCATCGTTCGCCGCCCCGCTCGCCGCTGGCACCGCTGCATTGCACCCCCGGCCGTCCCACGACCACCGTCCGGCGTGCGAGGCTCCCCGCTTCCCAACGGCATCAGCTGCGCCTCCCCATGTCAACGGAAACGGCCGGACGGCCAAACTCCGGCGTGCTCGGCCCCGACATCTTTAAAGCGCTGATGTGGCCGCAATTAGTACTAATGCCCCCCTAATCATTCACTAGCGGGGGGCCCACTGCATAGTAAACCCGGTTGGTTAAAAAAACTAAACAAAAAATGTTGTTAAAACTTGGGTCGTTGACATGCGGGTCCCACCAGACCAGCTGACCGGTCAGCTGCTGAGTCAGCAGTTGACTAGACCCACTAGTTAGCCTCACTGGTGCACCTCTGGTGCACTGCACCGGGTGATGAAGCTATGTACCTAGGGTAGGGTCATGGATCTGTCCAACATACCCTCCCCAAGGACATCTCTACAAAGAATCAGAAGCAGTCGAAGAGAAACCATCATCCACTTGACCATGAAGATGTGCTCACTCGACCACCTTGAAGACACTCGGCCACCAGAACATGAGAAACCCTCCACTCTACAACGGTCAGGACTTAAACCATAGCTTTATGGGCATTTACAATACTTTATTGCAGACGTTACCAGTAACGCCCCTCCTTTATGAGCATTGAACCTTGTGTAACGGAGGGGAGCTGGGGTCCTGGCGCACTCTATATAAGCCACCCCCCTCCTCTCGGACAAGGGTTCGCACTTTCTGTAATTCACACACATAAATTCAATCGAACGCCTCCGGGATCCGAGACGTAGGGTTGTTACTTCCTCCGAGAAGGGCCTGAACTCGTAAAACTCGTGTGTACAACTCCTCCATAGCTAGGATCTTGCCTCTACATTCCTACCCCCCCCCTATTCTACTGTCAGTCTTAGAACCACGATAGTTGGCGCCCACCTTGGGGCAGGTGTCTTAGCGACTTGTTGGAGAAGTTGCAATTTTTTCGATCCCCTTCATCATGGTTTCAGGCAAAGGTTTGGCTGAGGGCCGCGAGATCCGTCTCGGCACGCTCGTGTTTGTCGCCGACGACTCCGCTTGGCTTTAGGAGGCTCCACTCGACGTCGACGCGCTCCCCGTTCGCGGGGCAACGCACTTTCGCGCGTGCGTCCGCGGCGTCCTCCTGCGGCAACCGTCGACCCAGTACCAGTCGACTCCAGCAGTTTTCCCCCTCCCTGCAGCTCGCCGGAGCAAACGCTCCGGTCGGTCGAGGCTTCAGCGGTGGGTGAGGCATGCGGTGGCCCGCCAGTCGGCCACCCCTCAAGTCGCGGCGATCGAGCCCGACGAAACTCTCTACGGCATGTTCGATCTGTCGACTGGCTCCGTAGAGACCGCATCCGAGTGCGACAGCAGCGACCTAGCGGCTGAAGTTCTGATGGTCAATGGACCACGCAGCCCTCCTGGCTTCACCCGTGAAGACGGAGGCGACGGGAACGATGATCCGTCGCGCATTCATGAAGAGTACCGCCCAGAACCCCTCTCTTCGCAGCAGAGGAGGAACTTTGCCGCCGGAACATGGTTGCACTGCATACTCCTACAGTTGGAGAAACCCCTGAGGCCCAGGCCTTGGAGCAGGTGCGCTTGGCCAACTTGGCTGAGCGCACTCGGCTGGAGAACCTCCAGCGCGCTCTCGACGATCGCGCTCGGCAGCGCGCTCCCGAATACACTCGACGCCAACTTTTTCCGCCTCTGACTCAGGTATACCGAACACCGATCCAGAATCTAGCAGCTGCTGCCCGGATAGCAGAGTCGATCCAACCTTCCCAATCAGAAGCTGGTCGAGGTCTGGTGCAGATCAGAGCTTTGCTCCGGGCGGCGGGAGAGCAGAATACGGTCGTGTCTCAGTCGTGGAATAGGATCCATAGCAGATCCGTGGTCGCAGACACAGTTCAGTCGGCCCATAGCCCAAGATCGCCCCCGAGGCGTGAGGGACGTGGAGATCGACGTGATCAGTACAGAAACCGAGAGCAGTATGATCGCCGTGCCGATCGCGATGATCGCCATCGAATGCCCATGCCTCCTCCAAGGAGTGGGTCATACGTGCCTCGGCCACATGAAGACAGACGCCCTCATAGTGTCGGACGAGGTATTCCAGTCGACCCCAGGGAGCCAGGCTTTGATGCGAGATCTATTCTCGTGCAGGGCTTGGTCGACAGAAACAGAGCTCACCGAGAGGGCCATGACAGAGATCAGCAAACCAGCAACAGGGTGCATGTCTCTGGTCCAGAGTGCTTTCAGTAGAGCTATCAGAGCTGCGGTGATTCCCCCCAACTTCAGGTTGGCGTCTGGAGTTAGTAAGTTCACCGGGGAGTCCAAGCCTGACAGTTGGCTTGAAGACTACCGAGTGGCTGTCCAGATTGGTGGCAGCAATGATGAAGTGGCCATGAAACACCTTCCTCTGATGTTGGAGGGCTCGGCTAGAGCATGGTTGAATCAGTTAGCGCCTGGCAGCATCTATACTTGGGAAGATCTCGCCCGAGTGTTTGTCAGAACATTCGAGGGCACTTGCAAACGATGGCAGGTTTGACAGAATTACAGTGTTGTGTCCAGAAACCGAATGAGACTCTGAGGGATTATATCCAAAGATGGATCACCCTACACCACATGGTAGAAGATGTGTCAGATCATCAGGCAATTTGTGCCTTTAAGGAAGGTGTCAGGTATCGGGAGTTGAATATGAAATTCGGCCGGACAGGAAATATGACTCTGGCTCGGATGATGGAAATTGCCACCAAGTATACCAATGGTGAAGAAGAAGAGCGACTCCGAAGCGGCAAGCACAAAGCAGTCGCCCACGAAGCCGGAGGAGGAAACTCCAGTCGGAAACATAAGCGCAAGGCCGAGCCAGCTGCTCCGGTGAAGCCTTGGCTGTGGTTCAAGGAAAGTTCAAAGGGAAGCCCAAAGGGCCGTGGAACCCCAAGAAAGTAAAAGATCAAGATGGGAATGACGTGTTGGATCTGCTGTGCCATATCCACACCAAAAAAGATGAAGAAGGTAATTTCATTTACCCGAAGCACACCACTCGGCAGTGTCGGCTCCTAATCCAGCAGTTCCGAGAGAAACAGCCCAAGGAAAAGGAGAAAGAAGCAGACAAGGCTGAGGATGAGGAAGAGGATGATGATGGTTATACCCACGTGAATTCCACTCTGATGATTTTTGTTGACGCTGAGAACAAAAGTCGATTGAAAGTCATCAATAGGGAAGTGAACATGGTCGCTCCGGTGACACCCAGTTACTTGAAGTGGTCACAGACTGCCATTACATTCGACCAGTCTGACCATCCAGCACACATAGCCACCCCTGGGAGGCAAGCACCGGTGGTCGAAGGCACTCGACTGACAAAGGTCCTGATGGACGGTGGCAGTGGCCTGAACATACTGTATGCAGAGACGTTGAAGGGAATGGGCATTCCGATGTCCAGACTCAGCGAAAGCCATATGAGTTTCCATGGGGTCATTCCAGGAAAGAAGGTTGCATCCCTTGGTCAGATTGCACTCGACGTGGTTTTCGGTGATTCCAAAAATTACCGCAAAGAAAATTTGACGTTTGAAGTTGTGGATTTCCAGAGTGCTTATCATGCAATTCTGGGCAGGCCAGCTTATGCATGATTTATGGCTCGACCATGTCACATGTACCTCAAACTGAAGATGCCTGGCCCCAGAGGAGTGATCACTATCTCTGGTAATCGGAAGAAGGCAGAAGAGTGCTTCCAGAAGGGCTCAAAGATCGCCGATGCCCAGATGGCCGTGGTAGAATTGCAAGAATATCAGAAAAATGCATATCCTAGTGACTTGCTGCGAGCCAAGAAGCCAGCCATAGATTCAGCATTCCAGTCGTCTGGTGAAACGAAGTCGATTCACATTCACCCGACAGATCCCAATGCAGCTCCGACTCACATTTCAACTACACTCGACTCCAAATAGGAAGAAGCGCTCATCCAGTTCCTCCGTGAGAACTGGGACATCTTTGCATGGAAGCCTTCTGACATGTCGGGTGTTCCCAGGGGACTGGCTGAGCATCATTTGCGAGTCGACCCGAAGGTGAAACCAGTCAAAGAGCATCTTCGACGGTCTGCCGTCCAGAAAAGAAAGGCAATCGGTGAAGAGGTGGCTCGGCTTTTGGCAGTTGAGTTTATCCGAGAGATTTATCACTCCGAGTGGTTAGCCAATGTTGTCATGGTCCCAAAGAAAGACGACTCACTTCGCACGACTCACTTCGCATGTGTATTGATTTCAAGCATATCAATCGGGCCTGCCCGAAAGATCACTTCCCTCTCCCTCGCATCGATCAGATAGTCGACTCGACTGCAGGGTGCGAGCATTTGTCCTTTTTGGACGCCTACTACGGGTACCACCAGATCCGTCTATACGGACCCGACAAAATAAAGACAGCTTTTATCACCCGTTTTGGGTGCTTCTGTTATGTCATGATGCCATTCGGTTTGAAGAACGCCGGAGCCACATTCATGCGGATGATTCAGAAGTGCCTGCTCACTCAGATCAGTCGGAATGTGGAAGCATACATGGATGACATTGTGGTCAAGTCACGTAAAGGTTCTGACCTACTGACTGACCTTGCTGAAACATTTGCCAACCTCAGAAGGTATGATATCAAGCTCAATCCATCAAAGTGCACGTTTGGAGTTCCAAGCGGAAAGTTACTCGGTTTTCTTGTTTCCGAACAAGGAATCGATGCTAACCCAGAGAAAGTAGGCGCTATACTCCAAATGAAATGCCCTGTGCGTGTGCATGATGTCCAGAAGCTTACTGGTTGCTTGGCCACCCTAAGTCGATTCATTTCTCGCCTCGGTGAAAAGGCGCTGCCTCTTTACCGACTGATGAAGAAATCAGACAAGTTCGAGTGGACCCCAGAAGCTAATGCAGCGTTTGCAGAGCTAAAAGCCCTGCTTTCCACCCAGCCGGTGCTTGCTACTCCAATCAACAAAGAGCCTCTACTGCTTTATATAGCAGCCACTGGACAAGTCGTCAGTACAGTACTTACGGTCGAGCGGGAGGAAGAAGGAAAAGCTTATAAGGTTCAACGCCTAGTTTATTATATTTTTGAAGTCCTGACCCCGTCAAAGCAGAGATATCCTCATTATCAGAAGCTTGTCTATGGGATTTACATGACCACGAAGAAGGTTGCACACTATTTCTCGGATCACTCTATTACAGTCATCAGCGACGCTCCATTGTCAGAGATTCTGCACAATAGAGATGCAACTGGTCGAGTGGCTAAATGGGCGATTGAACTCCTTCCCTTGGATATCAAGTTTGAGGCAAAGAAAGCTATCAAGTCCCAAGCAATAGCAGATTTCCTCGCCGAGTGGATCGAACAGCAACTGCCGACTCAAGTTCACTCTGAGCACTAGACCATGTTCTTTGACGGACCCAAGATGCTGAACGGTTCTGGTGCTGGAGTAGTTCTGGTATCCCCCCGAGGAGACAGGCTCAGATATGTCCTCCAGATTCACTTTGATTCCTCCAACAATGAAGCAGAATATGAAGCACTCCTGTATGGGTTGTGCATGGCCATCTCACTCGGCGTCCGTCGCCTCATGGTCTATGGCGACTCAGATTTGGTAGTTAATCAAGTGATGAAGGAGTGGGACGTCAGAAGCCCAGCCATGACTGGTTACTGCAACGCGGTGAGAAAGCTTGAGAAGAAGTTTGAGGGGTTAGAACTCCACCACATACCCTGACTGAAAAATCAAGCAGCCGACGATTTGGCAAATATAGGCTCCAAGAGAGAAGCCATTCCCAGCAATGTGTTTTTGGAGCATATTCACTCGCCGACGGTTCAGGAAGATCCTTTTACTGAAGAGCCCCCGCAACCTAAGAGCGCCACAGATCCGACTGAAGTCGAGGTCCCAGCCGTGGTCGACCTGATCATGGAGGTTCTGGCCATTACTCCCGACTGGACGGTGCTCTACATTGCATACATCCTCAGGAAAGAACTCCCAGAGGATGAAGAAGAGGCTCGACAGATAGTCCGTCGATCCAAGGCCTTTACTGTGATCAGAGGGCAGCTTTTCTGGGAAAGCGTGACTGGAGTCGGTCAGAAATGCATAACACCAGAAGAAGGTCGAATGATCCTCAATGACATCCACTCGGGGACCTGTCGTCATCATGCGTCCTCTCGGGCCATCGTGGCTAAAGCATACCAAGCTGGATTCTATTGGCCACGAGCAAATGAAATGGCGAAAGATATAGTGGACAGATGTGAAGGCTGCTAATTTTACTCCGACATGTCTCACAAGACAGCGTCAGCCCTGAAGACCATCCCCCTCATCTGGCCCTTTGCTGTTTGGGGACTGGATATGGTTGGACCACTGAGAACTAGCAGGAGCGGCTTCACTCATGTGCTTGTTGCAGTCAACAAGTTTACCAAATGGATTGAAGCTAAACCTATCAAGAACCTTGATGCTAGCACCGCTGTCAGTTTTATCAGAGAATTGACATTCAGATATTGAGTCCCACACAGCATCATCACGGACAACGGATCGAACTTCGATTCCGATGAGTTCAGAGCTTTCTACGCCTCTTAGGGCACTCGAGTCGACTATGCTTCTGTCGCTCACCCGCAGTCGAACGGACAAGCAGAAAGAGCCAATGGCCTAATTCTCAAAGGACTGAAACCCCGACTAATGCGTGATCTCAAACACGCAGCAGGTGCTTGGGTTGATGAACTTCCGTCTGTTCTGTGGGGTTTGAGGACAACTCCTAATCGGTCGACCGGACGAACTCCTTTCTTCTTAGTCTATGGAGCCGAAGCTGTTCTGCCAAGTGACCTGCTCCACAATGCACCCCGAGTTGAGCTCTTCTCCGAAGAGGAAGCAGAGCAGGCCCGGCAAGATTCAGTCGATCTCTTAGAGGAGGAAATAGAGATGGCCTTGATCCGCTCGACCATTTATCAGCAAGACTTGCGTCAATTCCACGCCAGAAATGTGAGGGGTCGAGCCTTTCAAGAAGGAGACATGGTTCTTCGAGTGGATCAACAGAAACCACAAAAGCTTGCCCCGACATGGGAGGGCCCCTTCATCATCACCAAAGTTCTCCACAACGGAGCATACCATCTTTACAGTATTGAGCATCAGAAAGACGAGCCACGGGCTTGGAACGGGGAGCTGCTCCGCCCCTTTTATACTTAAGCACTCGTTCGAATAAAATGTAATAAGAAACACCTTTGTAATTTGTTTATCAAAGACAAGAGCTTATAGTCCTATCATTCGATTGTTGTGTTCTTATGTACTTCTGAAATCCCCTAGTGGGTGGGCTTAGTCGCGAATCCGTTTCGCCTAAGTTCGAAAGAAAATCCTACCGAGTGGAGAGCAATCCTCCCACTCGGGGGCTTAGCTGCAGTCCAGTACTCGCCTAAGTTCTCTCATTAGGAGAGTTAGCTGGAGTCCAGTACTCGCCTAAGTTTGAAAAATCCTACCGAGTGGAGAGCAATCCTCCCACTCGGGGGCTTAGCTGCAGTCCGGTACTCGCCTAAGCTCTCTCACTAGGAGACTTAACTGCAGTCCAGTACTCGCCTAAGTTTGAAAAAATCCTACCGAGTGGAGAGCAACCCTCCCACTCGGGGGCTTAGCTGCAGTTCAGTACTCGCCTAAGTTCTCTCATTAGGAGACTTAGCTGCAGTCCAGTACTCGCCTAAGTTTGAAAAAATCCTACCGAGTGGAGAGCAATCCTCCCACTCGGGGCCTAGCTGCAGTTCAGTACTCGCCTAAGTTCTCTCATTAGGAGACTTAGCTGCAATCCAGTACTCGCCTAAGTTTGAAAAATCCTACCAAGTGGAGAGCAATCCTCCCACTCGGGGGCTTAGCTGCAGTCCAGTACTCGCCTAAGTTCTCCCACTAGGAGGCTTAGCTGCAGTCCAGTACTCTCCTAAGTTTGAAAAATCCTACCGAGTGGAGAGCAATCCTCCCACTCGGGGGCTTAGCTGCAGTCCAGTACTCACCTAAGTTCTCCCATTAGGAGGCTTAGCTGCAATCCAGTACTCGCCTAAGTTTGAAAAATCCTACCGAGTGGAGAGAAATCCTCCCACTCGGGGGCTTAGCTGCAGTCCAGTACACGCCTAAGTTCTCCCACTAGGAGGCTTAGCTGCAGTCCGGTACTCGCCTAAGTTTGAAAAATCCTACCGAATGGAGAGCAATCCTCCCACTCGGGGGCTTAGCTGCAGTCTGGTACTCGCCTAAGTTCTCTCACTAGGAGACTTAGCTGCAGTCCAGTACTCGCCTAAGTTTGAAAAAATCCTACCGAGTGGAAAGCAATCCTCCCACTCGGGGGCTTAGCTGCAGTCCAGTACTCGCCTAAGCATCCCTATCCGCAAGGACGACGAAGTGCAGGTCGACTGCAACCTTCTCCTTCGGAGCTACGACACAAGTACAACATCCGCTCCATCCCTATCCGCAAGGACGACGAGGTGTAGGTTGACTGCAACCTTCTCCTTCGGAGCTACGACACAAGTACAACGTCCGGTCCATCCCTATCCGCAAGGACGACGAGGTGCAGGTCGACTGCAACCTTCTCCTTCGGAGCTACGACACAAGTACAACGTCCGCTCCATCCCTATCCGCAAGGACGGCGAAGCGCAGGTCGACTGGAGCCGCCACCTCAGAGTTGCGTCTCCAGCGCAAAGACTATGCCAAGCAGTGAGCAAAGTCCATTCGAAGGCAAATGCAAGCACATTCGGAAATAAACCAAATTCAGATAAAACCTAAAAGTTCCAAGCAGCAAATCAAAAGTACTCGGGCATCAAGCCCGAAGGAGTTCAACGGTTATAGCAGTCACTCGACATTCCGAGGCAAATTTAAAGAAGATTCAAATTTCATAAGTTTGTTCACTCGGCCGGAGGAGGGCTGGCAGGCTCCACGAATGAGTCCAGGTCGATCCCATGAGCGATCCGAGTGGCGGCAGCAATGAAAGTCTCCATGAAGGACTGGAAGTCATGCTTTTTGGTGTTAGCGACTTTGATCGCAGCCAGCTTGTCTTCACAAGCTTCCTTGCAATGGACTCGCACCAAGGACAGCGCCACGTCAGCACCACACTGGGCGGAGGATTTCTTCCATTCTTGCACTCAGTCAGGGATTTCGTTCAGTCGAGTCATCAGGGATTCCAGGCCATTCTGAAGTGTCGCCCCGGCCAAAGCAATGAGTCGATTCGGGAGACTATCTCCTTCAGGCGCGCGAGGTAGCTTGTGGCGCCGGCGATACAGGACTCCAGTCGGAGCACGTTCATTGCAGTTTCGTCGCAGATTGGAGAAGCGATAGGGTCCAGACCCGTCTCGACCCTTCCAGTTTCCTCGTGGAAGTCTTGACAGAATTCTGCAGCCAAAAATTAGTCAATCGACCAAGCAAGATCCGATCGCAAGCATCAACACAGTCGGATTAAAAGAAATACCTTCCGGCGTGAGATAAAGATTCTTGGCAAGAGTCCTCAGATAAGCTTCTGTGTCATTCCTCTAGCAGATCGCAGACTCCAGCTTTTCATTCAGGACGACCTTGTCCTTCTTCAGACTAGTCACTTCGCGGTTAGCTTCATTAAGACAAGATTTCAGTTTGTTCACCTCTCCTTCCAGTGTTCCGATTGAAGCAAGCTTCTGGTCTGCGAGAGCAGTTTTATCTTGGGCTGCTTTTTGCACGGTGGCAAGGTCCGAGTCCTTCTTCTACAGAGCCAACTTCATTTTCTCTGCAAAAGAGACAATCAAATCAAAGAAGAGATCAAAGAAATGTATTGAAAGTCAGTCGACAGTCAGTTACCTTCCATACCAGCGGCTTCGTCTTGAGCTTTTTTCAGATTCTGCTGGGCTAATTCCAAGTCGAGGTTGAGTTGCCTCTGCTTCTCCTCAAGTTCAGCAAACTTAGAAATAAGAGTGCAAGACTTCTGCAGAAGGCAAAAGACGGATCAGTCGATAAGATCAAAGGTTGTTTACTTCCGAGTGAACAAAACCTAAAAAAGTTCGCTTAGACCCCAGCCGACTGCACACAGTCGACTGCGGTCTCAGGGGCTACACCCAGCGGGTGCACTTGGCGTGCCCCCGCTGACTAAGACTCAACTCGACCGGTCCGCCCGGACCAAAAAACTGCTCAGACCCCAGTCGACTGCCAGCAGTCGACCGCGGTCTCGGGGACTACACCCAGTGGGTGCACTTAGCGTGCCCCCATCGGTTCAGATCCCACTCGCCCAGACTGAGTGGAAGAACGAAACTACTCGACCGGTCCGCCTGAGTCGAGTGTAAGGAGTAAAAAGAAAGGAAAAAAGAAATCAGACCCCAGTCGACTGCCAGCAGTCGACTGCGGTCTCGGGGACTACACCTAGTGGGTGCACTTAGCGTGCCCCCACCGTTTCAGATCCCACTCGCCCAGACCGAGTGGAAGAAAGAAACTACCAAAAACAACAAAACACCAAGTGGGTGCTCTAATTCGATGCAAACAACAGCAGACTGTGCAGAAGAAGGTTTTTCGAGTAACATTTTCTCATAGAGCAAAAACAGTCGGAAAGTCTACTCACCTGGACATTGGCCTGAAGGGCAGCACTAGCGTCGTAGGCAGCCTGGCTGTTCTCATGCACCGTCTTCACCCGCTCCATCACCATGTCAGCCTGTCGAATGGCTTCCGCAGCCGCTTCCGACTGGTTGTCCGGGACGGGATAGCTGGTGAAAAAGTGAGCAGACGACCCAGGTGCGGTAGCTTGGAGCTCCATGGTGTGGAGTTGGACGACTGAAGGAATCACAGGTGCAGTCAGCAGTGTGGGGTGCTCACTCGACAAGGACGCAGCAAAGGTCACAGAGGCCTTTCCCGCGTCTTCAGGTTGACGGACGGGAGGTGTCGTAGTGGGTTCTTGCCGAGACATCCTACCAGCTGCTACCTTCTTGCTCTTCCTGGGCTTAAGAGCCACATCTTCGTCGTCATCTGGAAGATCGATGACGTTGGGTGGAGCTGCAAGGCCGATCATTCGATCCCAAGTGAACCACTCGAACGCAATCGACCAAAGAATCAAGAACAAAATCGCAAGAGTTTATACCTGGGTTGGAGGTTACCACATCTTCCATTTCCTCGTCCCGGTACTGGAAAGAAGAGGTTCCTGACGTAGCAGCACTGCAAAGACCCGCATTCAATCGGTTACATCCAGTTAACCGAGTCGACGAAAAGGACAAGTCAGATGGTTACCCGGAGATAGTAGGAACGGTCACTTTGATCCTGGGCAAAGCTTTTGGTAGTTTGGAGGAGGTGGCTTTCGGCGCTTTCGGCGCTGGAGGCAGCGCAACTTTGGACTGCTTTGGAGCCTTCTCAGTCGGCGTTGGGGAAGACGTCCTGGGATGCTTCGAAGACTGTCCAGTCAGCACGGCCACCAAGTCCAGAGTGCTCGCCGGGTCGTGAGCGTGTTTGGATCTCCTCTTCCTGCGAGGACGCGAGTCGACTTCTTCGTCATCAGTCGATTCGTCGCTCTCCTCATCCTCCTCGGCATCCGAATGCTTCTCGCCGCTCTCGCCCGTGCTCGCTTCTTCCTTGGTGTCTTGGTCCTGCACTCCGTTGGGCATTGAGTACATGTCGATGAGGGCCTGAAAAGACAACGGTCAAAGGAAATTCAGTCGACCATAAACAAGATATCACGCGATGAATCGGAAAGATACTTGATAAAACGGAATTATACCTGCTCCGGCTGGTGCGAGTTGTCGAATGGAATCACCCTCCTAGACCCCCGAGGGTTGTCTTTGTTGCTGGTGATCCCCATCAACCACTTCTCCAAGGTATCCTCGCTGACATCCTCCGGGTGAATCCGAGTGGAATCCTCGAGCCCAGAGTACATCCACATCAGATGATCACGCGCCTGAAGCGGTTGGATGCACCGACCGAGAAAGACCTCCAGCAGGTCCATCCCAGTCACCCCGTCGCGGACAAGTTGGACGACCCGTTCGACCAGCACCTTGACCTGCGCCTTCTCTTCTGGAACTACCTTCAGGGGGCAGGCTTCTCCACTCCAGCCAAGGAAAAGGGAGGAAATCCAGTCGACTGACCCGGGGTCGGCTGATCCTTACAGTAGAACCAAGTCGACTGCCAGCCTCGGACCGAGTCGGGAAGGATCATGGCTGGCAAAGTACTCTTGCTCCTCATCTGGATCCCTAGACCCCGCCACATCTGGATCACTTGTGTCTTCTCGTCACTCGATTTGGCCTTTTTGACCGACTGGGAGCGGCAGGTGAAGATGTGTTTGAAAAGACCCCAGTGCGGTCGATAGCCCAAGAAATTTTCACACATCGACACGAAAGCGGGCAGATAGACTATGGTGTTTGGAGTGAAATGGTGAAGTTGAGCCCCAAAGAAGTTCAAAAAACCCTGGAAGAAAGGATGGGGAGGCAGTGAGAATCCGCGATCTACGTGGGTGGCAAGGAGAACACACTCACCCTCCCTTGGTTGCGGCTCGGTTTCGTTCCCCGGGAGCCATGCCGACTTGTGGGGGATCAGTCCCCCCTCCACCAGGTCGTCGAGGTCGTCCTGGGTGATTGTCGAGCGGATCTAGTCGCCCTGGATCCAGCCCGGCGGCAGACCGGATCTCGACGACGATCCGCCCCGGCTGGTCCGCTTGCCCTTCGCCTTAGTGGTCGCCTTCTTCGCGCGCTCCAGCGCCACCGTCTTCTCTTTCCCCATGGCAACGGGTCGAGCTCGAGCGAGAGTCCGGCGACGAGAGTGTAAGCGAGCGTGGCAGAGAGATCGGGAGAAGAAGAAGAGAGAATGGGAGCGCACAGGACAGAGGCCTGGACCGAGGCCTTTTATAAGGTCGTCACCTGAGTGACTGACGGGTGGACCCAGGCGATCTAAACAAATCCCGCAAGAGTCGCGCGCATAGTACGTGGTGAAAAAGGTGGCGCGGGGATCGAGGAGACTTGCCTAATCCGTCCCAATAACCTCGGTTCCGTCCGTCTGGCGCACTTCCCAAAATTCGAATCCCACGAAATCCGCGGAGAGCAGAGCAACCTATCAGACTGTAGACAAACATCCTCTACATCATCATTCGGAATTCTACCATGAAAATTCACTCGACAAAAACCAAGAATGGACCAAGGCGACTGAGAAAGGAGTCGACGTCGTCACCTCAACTCATTATTCCAGAACAAGATATACTCATAGCACAAAGAATGGGTCGGAAGTGTTCCCAACTCCTTCCTCACTCAAACCCTGATCCATTCGGGGGCTAATGATGAAGCTATGTACCTAGGGTAGGGTCATGGATCTGTCCAACATACCCTCCCCAAGGACATCTCTACAAAGAATCAGAAGCAGTCGAAGAGAAACCATCATCCACTCGACCATGAAGATGTGCTCCCTCGACCACCTTGAAGATACTCGACCACCAGAAGATGAGAAACCCTCCACTCTACAACGGTCAGGACTTAAACCATAGCTTTATGGGCATTTACAACACTTTGTTGCAGACGTTACCAGTAACGCCCCTCCTTTATGAGCATTGAACCTTGTGTAACGGAGGGGAGCTGGGGTCCTGGTGCACTCTATATAAGCCACCCCCCTCCTCTGGGACAAGGGTTCGCACTTTTTGTAATTCACACACATATATTCAGTCGACCGCCTCCGGGCTCCGAGACGTAGGGTTGTTACTTCCTCTGAGAAGGGCCTGAACTCGTAAAACTCGTGTGTACAACTCCTCCATAGCTAGGATCTTGCCTCTACATTCCTACCCCCCTATTCTACTGTCAGTCTTAGAACCACGACACCGGGTGCACCTAGCCATTTCACTCTTATTTTTGAATTAGATTAAATTTCAGAAAAAATGTTTAAAACTTTGAAAATTAATATAAAATAAACCGTATCACGGATGAAAAGGTTTTATACATGAAAGTTGCTCAGAACGACGAGACGAATCCGAATACGCAGACCGTTTGTCCGCCACACATCCCTAGCATAGCAAACACGTAACTTTCCCCCTCCGATTCATCTGTCCGAAAATGGAGAACACCAGGGATACTTTCCCGGATGTTCCCCCATTCACCGGTATCACCTGTCCCTACGTTAGGTCACCCCTAGCACAACGTATTGCCGCGTCTTGCTTTGTGTTACATTTGATTGCTCTGTTATTTATTGTATTCCCCCTCCGTTACTTATTTCTGGTAGACTCCGAGACCGCTGCCGATGTCCGCGTGTTGGACTACTGTCAGGACCACGATTCCAAGCCACATCGATCTATCCGGTAACACCTCATATCACTTTGCGGCCTCACGCACGGTATCCCACGGGTGTCGCCTTACCGTGGCCCGGGACCGTTTGCGCCTTTTGGCTCACGTATATGATAGTTTCGCTAGCATCCATATGACAGAGAACCTGGGCCGACATGGCTAGTCATGAACCCAAAGCGGCACAGACCTATGGAGACAGGCATACATGAATCACATCGAGCATGTCGGTCATCAGCGAGTGATTCCGGGCTGTAGCACTGGGCTAACAGGACTCCGGGGAACCCGGGCTGTAGCAGGCTAGGCAGGACTCCGGATGTCACCGCGTGACATTTCCCCGAAAGGATAGACATAGGAACGACGTGAAACACATGCCGGCCAGTCAAGGGTCCTGAGCAGTAGTGCTGGGCTAGCAGGACTCCGGTGAACCGGGCTGTAGCGGACTACTATGGCTCGAGGAACACTAGACTACATTTCCCCATAAGAAAGGCTGCCAAGGATAAACAACTAGATTGTCGGATCCCACTCATACCAAGCATTTCAATCATACACACAATATGCCCGATATGAGTACATACAACATGGCATCACAACAAAACTCTACAACTTAAGTACTTTATTTAAAGGCTCCAGAGAGCCATACATAACAAGTTCATACAAATAGGGGTCACATGACCCGACACTCAAGTCATACAATCATACAAGCACATGCGGAAGCAACTAGTCTAAGTACAGACACTAGAAAGAAAGAAGGCTTCTCGAAGCCTATCTATCTACATGGGGCCCTCCATGGCCAGGATCACCACCTGGGTGGCTAGTCACTCGTCGAGGTCAAGGTCTACGTAGAATCCATCGGAGGGGGCGGTGTTGTCGTCTGAAAACAGTAATTGAGCAAATATGAGTACAAAGGTACTCAGCAAGTCTTACATCAGAACCTAATATACATGCTCATTCTCAAGAAGGTGGTGGGGTTATTGCAGCAAGCCAGCTTTGACTCTTGGCTAAGCTATCCTACGGTACTCCACTAGTAAAATAGTTTTCGCACACGAGTCCACTACTCACCAACACAATACTCCACCGGGGATCCTCTCTCGTCATCCTACGAGAGGGCCATCCTCGGTACTCACACTTATCTTGAGTCTTTTAGTAGTATCCATTAACTTGTCTATGAACTGTATAGGCAACCAAGTAGTCCTTTATCGCGGACGCGGCTATTCGAATAGATGATGTTAACCCTGCAGGGGTATACTTCTTCATACACGCTTTCACCACTTACCGCCGTTTACACGACATGTACTCGGCAACCTTCAAGCGGAAGCCCAGCGAGGGTGTCAGCCACGGCCTACCTAAACACTTAAGTCTCTGGTCTAGGTGTATCGCCTATCCAGGTTCCATCCGCAGGGAGTCCGGCCGAGGTTTCCACATACGGCCCCGAACGATGTGAACAGGGTTCCCGAGACACCAAACGGGTGACTCGGTACACCGTGCCACGGTGTGTGTACCGCAACATAGCCCACCCCTAGGGTCAACGCTATGCACGGCCGCCAACACATAACCTACAAACACCAGAAACTATTTGCAACTCCTGGACAGAGTACTAAGGTATTTAAGAAGCCGAGAGGGTCCATTGGTTTCGAGCCCAATGTACGGTAGTAAGTGCATCTTAAATCACACATACAGATCTCAGTTCTTATGGACGGTCTCAATGAAACAACCCACCATGTACTCCTACATGGCCTCTCATTGACACCTTTACCAAAACATGTTCAACACATCCCTCATATTACCGACATAATCATATCACTCTAGCCCATCACCCAGATGAACCAGACCTGACACAACTCTAAGCATAGCAGGCATAGCAAGGTAGGAATCACATACATGGCTCAATCAACTCCTACACATGCTAGTGGGTTTCATCTAGTTACTGTGGCAATGACAGGTCATGCAGAGGATAAGGGTTCAACTACCGTAGCACACAAGCAGTTTGAATCCGTTGTCTTAATGCAGTAAACAAGAGAAGAAGCGAGAACATGGGTTTGTATCGGAATGATCAATGGGTTGCTTGCCTGTTGTAGTGGTAGTAGGGTACTTCCCTTCAGACGGATACTCGGGGTTATCCTTGGAGGCAGAACCTACCACGAAAGACACACCGAAGCATAATCAACACATGGCAATATGCAACAATAAGATGCATGCTATGACATGGCAAGATGAAAGTGTCTTGGCCTAATGCAAGCTAAAACAGAAGGGGATGAACTCATTTGAATCAAAGATTCAAATATTAGCTCATTAAACATGGCCTTATTAGAGCATCACCTTATTCTGCTTAAACAGCAAGGTTAACTTGTTTTTTCATGCATGAAACCATTACAGATGGATAGATTGAATTTTTCTGATCATTTTTCATATATAAATCTTTGCATTTGGAGCTATGGTTGATTTTCTATGATTTTTAGAAGTTTTGACTATTTTCTGGAATTTCCTATTAAAGAATAAATCCAATAATTGAATTAATGCGTCAGCATGACATAGATGTGACGTCAGCGGGGCAACTAGGTCGGCCAGGTCAAACCTGACTGGTGGGCCCTCTCTGTCAGTGTCACAACTAGTTAACAGAATTAGATTAACACTAATTAGCTGTCAGTGGGGCCTGGGCCCACATGTCAGTGACTGAACTAATTAAACTTAGTTAAAACTAATCCTAAACTAATTAGCAGACCGGCCCCACCTGTCATAGACTCAGGGGGGTCTACCTGGGCCCACACAGGGGTCAAACTGAGTCAAACTCGCCGGCGTTTAGCCGCCGGCGAGGCCAGACGCGGCGGAGGGCTGCGGGTTTCGTGCTCCGGCAACCAAAACGACGGCGGAGAGCATCTACGCATAGCTGGGAGCAAACCGCATCAAGTGGTGGCAGTGGGTGGAGCTAGGGTGGCCAGAAACGTCGCCAGCGACGACCTTGGCGGCCGCCGGAGTTCGGGCGAGGCCGAAACCGAGGTTGCGGGGCACGACGAGGCGCGTGGAATGGTGCTACGGGCTCCTGGGAGCGCGTGGAAGACGAAGGCATGCTCGGATTCGAGCTTACGCGCATGTGGGCACGGCGGCGACATGGCCGGCGGAGCCGAGCTCTCGGCCTCGATGGCAGAGGGGGTTGGAGGACGCGAACGAGCGCGGGGAGAGGGGCGGAAGAAAGATGGGCTCACAGCGGTTGCGGAACGCGTCTCAGCGAGCTCGGGGGAGGTCGGACGTCGTCGGGCGTTGCCGGCGATCTCGACGGACCGAGGAAGAAGAAGACGTCGGGGAGGTGCTTGGAGGCGTCCGGCGTCGCGTGAGTCGACGAGGAGGTCGAGGACGGTAGCGCGGAGCTAATGGCCTTGTCGGAGAGGCGAGGGGGTGGCTCTGGTGACGACTACGGCGAACGGCGGCGAGGATCGCGCTCGGCCATCGCGGGAGAGGGTGAGCGAGACGAGGGGGAGAGTGAGGGAGGGAGAGAGGGGGACGTGGGGGTCGGCGTGGCACCCCTAGACGCCTCCAGGGCATCGGCAGAAGCGGGAGGTGGCCGGCGTGTGGCCGCGGGCGCCGGCCACGCGCTCCTCGTCCTCCTGGCGGGAGGAGGAGGACGACTGGCAAGGCCAGTCGGCTGGGCCGAGCTAGGTGGGCTGGCCAGCACAGGTGAGGCCCAGGTGGGTTTCCCTCTCTCTCTCTTTTTCTTATTTGTTTCTGTTTTCTATTTTTTTCTGCAACTGTTGGGCTTTATTAAAAATACTAAAACGTTTCCAAAAATCCTGAAAATAATTGTGGGCTCTGTTTAGAATATTTCCAACATCAAACATTTATTTCCAGAATTGTTTGAGCATTTAAATTATTTATAGCATTTAAATGCCCAAAATCAAATACTTATGATTTAATTCAATGACCTTCTGTTGACCTAGAAAATTGTGCACCAATTTTGTCAGAGGTTCCAACACAAGACAAAGAGAGTGAACTTTTTTTAGAAGGGCATTTCAGGTTCATTGAAAATAATTTTAGTAAACCCTAGTTGTTTCCAGGGGGTTTTGGGGGTTCTGTCATCCCCATTTCAAACTTAAAAGGAAATTAAACATGATGCACACTCTGATGCTTGAACTAGCTAGGGTGTGACAACTACATCGAAGATGACCCCTCCTTCTTGCCAGAGCAACCAGGAAAGCCCCCCCCCCCTTGATCACCAGATATCGCCTATTCTTCTCTACTGCTTGCATTAGAGTAGTGTAGCATGCTACTGCTTGCCGTTAATCCTATTTTGTTGCATAGCCCGTCATTGTTGCTACAATTGTTGATACCTTACCTGCAATCCTAAATATTTAGTATAGGGTGCTAGATTATCATCAGTGGCCCTACATTCTTGTTAGTCTGCCATGCTATACTATCGGGCCATGATCACGTCGGGTGTTGATCACGGGTATTTACTATACATACATATTATACATGTTGTGACTAAAGTCGGGTCAGCTCGTAGAGTACCCGCAAGTGATTCCGGTGTGGGGGCTGAAGGGGCAGGTGGTTCCACCCAGGTAGTGGTGGGCCTAGGTTCCCGACGGCCCCCGACTGTTACTTTGAGGCGGAGCGACAGGGCAGGCGGAGACCACCTAGGTGAGAGGTGGGCCTGGCCCTGGTCGGCGTTCGCGGTTACTTCAAAATAACACGCTTAACTAGATCTGAGTATTTGATCTGAGTCTGGCTACTGGCCTATATGCACTAACCAACTACGTGGGAACAGTTATGGGCACTCGACGTCGTGGTATCAGCCGAAGCCTTCGTGACGTCAGCGACTGAGTGGCGCGCGCTGGGTTGGACTGGAATGCCTGCTCTTGTATAAGGGAGGTTAGGTCTGCTCACCGGCCGCGTACGCAACGTGCAGGTGTGCAATGGGCGATGGGCCTAGACCCCTGCGCCATAGGATTTAGACCGGCGTGCTGACCTCTCTGTTGTGCCTAGGTAGGGCTGCGACGTGTTGATCTTCCGAGGTCGGGCATGACCCAGACAAGTGTGTCCGGACAAAGGGGATCGAGCGTGTTGGGAAATGTGGTGCACCCCTGCAGGGAAGTTGATCTATTCGAATAGCCGTGTCCCTCGCTAAAAGGATGACCCGGAGTTGTACCTTGACCTTATGACAACTAGAACCGTATACTTAATAAAACACACCCTTCCAAGTGCCAAATACAACTGGTGATCGCTCTCTCACAGGGCTACGAGGGGAGGATCACCGGGTAGGATTATGCTATGCGATGATACTTGGTGAAGTTACCATCTATTCTCTTCTACATGCTGCAAGATGGAGGCTGCTAGAAGCGTGGTCTTCGATAGGACTAGCTATCCCCCTCTTATTCTGGCATTCTGCAGTTCAGTCCACATATGTTACCCCTTTTCCATTTGATACCAATGCATACATATGTAGTGTAGCTCCTTGCTTATGAGTACTTTGGATGAGTACTCACGGTTGCTTTACTCCCCCCTTTCCCCTTTCTATATCCGATTGTTGCGACCAGACATTGAGTCCAGGAGCCAGACGCCACTGTCGATGACGAATGCTACTACTCGGGAGGCGCCTCCTACTACATGCAGGTCGCTGACGACGACCAGGAGTAGTTTAGGAGGATCCCAGGCAGGAGGCCTGCGCCTCTTTCGATCTGTATCCCAGTTTGTGCTAGCCTTCTTAAGGCAAACTTGTTTACTTATGTCTGTACTCAGATATTGTTGCTTCCGCTGACTCGTCTATGATCGAGCTCTTGTATTCGAGCCCTCGAGGCCCCTGGCTTGTAATATGATGCTTGTATGACTTATTTCTATTTGTAGAGTTGTGTTGTGATATCTTCCCGTGAGTCCCTGATCTTGATCGTACACGTTTGCGTGTGTGATTAGTGTACGATTGAATCGGGGGCGTCACATGCCCGGGCGCGCCCAGGCACGCCCCCCACGTCGGACCAGACAGCCCGACCCCACCCCAAATTGCCCCAAATCCACCCCGAAGACCAGCCAAATCCATTTGCTCTCTCCTCTCTTCTTCCTCCTCCGCGTCGTCCGTCTCGTGCTCCGCCGTCGTGCTCGCTCTGTAGCCGTTGCCAGGCTCTCCGCCGCGAGCTCCGGAAGAGCGCTCCCGTCATCGCCGGCCCGGACGCCACCGTGGTACGTCCGACAACTCTCCTATTCCGCCTTGCACTTGATGTGTTCGACACATTGACCGACCGGAATAATTGTGATTTTGTTAGGTAAATGATGGATTCCGATGCTTCGTCGGACGAGGAATATTTACCAACGGAGCTTGACCAAATGATTCAAGACGAGTTCTTCGATTAGTCAGATTCGGACGAAGAAGTGGACATGATCATGCTCATGAGCATGCAAAAGGAAATGGACCGGCAAGTGGAGCATATTCTCAACTTCAAGGGCTCAATCAAAGGGAGAAGAGTGATCAACCGGAACAGGGTGTCCGGAGCATAGCTACTGCACAATGACTACTTTGCTCCCACACATGCTTTCTCAAAAGATCCATGGTTTCGTTGCCGTTCTCAAAAGAGTAGCCGTGCACAACAGAGTGGAGGCACATGACGACTACTTCAAGCTGAGTAGGGATTGCTGCGGCCAACACTCTTTCTCGGCCAAGCAGAAGTGCACGGCTACTCTCAGGATGCTTGCACTTGGTATTGCTGCAGACGTCGTTGGTGAGATGGTCAGGATGGGGGAGAGCACGTGTTTGAAGACTACTGTCAAATTTGCTTGCGCCGTGGTTGAGGTGTTTGGACCGGAGTATCTCAAAGAGCCATATGCGCAACACACAGAGCTGTTGTTGACTATTGGAGAGGCAAGGTGGTTTCCTGGAATGCTCGGATCAATTGATTGCATGCATTAGCAATGAAAAAACTTCCCCAAAGGTCCGCGGGGAATGTATCAAGGTCACGCCAGAGAGGTCACCATCATACTAGAAGTGGTGGCATCACATGACTTATGAATTTGGCATGCTTTCTTTGGAATGCCCAGTTCTCCCAACGACATCAACGTGCTTCAACAATCTTCGATGTTCAGGAGGCTTTGCAATGGGGATTTACCGCCGTGCAACTACAGGACTACAGCATGGGGTACTATCTTGCCGATGGTATCTATCCTCAGTAGGTGGCGTTTGTGAAGACCATATTCGAGCCGCGTGGCAATAAACATAGCCACTTTGTAACAATGCAGGAAGCGGTTAGGAAGGACGTGGAGAGAGCACTTGGTGTGCTTCAAGCTCGTTGGGGAATTGTGTAGGGCACTGCAATGATGTGGGAATCAGAAACTTTGTGGCAGCTGATGACATGTTGTGTTATTCTGCATAATATGATTGTCGAAGATGGGGGTAATGGTGTAGCCCAAACCCATGATTTTGAAGCACCCAGAAAACAAGTTGAAATCCCGAAAGATCAAGATGCGGCTCTTCGAAATCAGCAGGTGCACACTCATCTACTCAATGATCTTGTGGAGCACATGTGGATCCACAATGGCATCCAAGGAGGCAATGCTTGAGTTTGTCACTTCAAATAAATTTTATGTAAACACTATGTATGCTTGATATCAACAATTGTTGTTTATGTGCGACATTGTGTTACATAATCGACGTGCATGTATTTGCATGAATTTGAGAGTCCAGATTTCAAATATATAGATACACAAAAGGAAATATGAGGACCCGTCTGGATGCATCCACGGGCGTGCCCGGACGCGTCCGCGGGGGTTTGAGGGGCCGGATTTGGCAAGTCCAGTTGTAGATGCTCTAAGGTCACATAGGACCAGCTTACCAGAATAACAATAACCACCAAAGAAGAAAAGTGTAGGTCGAAAGGAACCAATCTACAGGCACACGACCACAGATTTGTTGCGACCGCCCCAGGAAAAGGAAGGTTGTTTTCATACCACTATATCCACGAGGCTGCATAGCGACAGGAGTTTTTCTTATTTGACACCATACACATAAGATTCCAAAGCAAAAATAAATAAAAGACACCACAAACTGACAGAGGTCATTTGTCCCACGACGACCTTTGTCTATATCATCCATTTTTCTATTTCGTCAATATTTCGGCGTATGTGGACCCGAGCTGTCAGTGGCATCCCAAATTAGGCGGGCGCCTGACCCCGCCCACTGCTCACGCAAGGCGACCCCCCATCGGCGTCTTCGAAGCCTCCGAAAGCCTCATTTAAAGCCCACGAAACCGCATCCTTCTTCCTCATCGATCCTATCCCTCCCCTCCCCGGCTTCCCCTGGCCATACGCCCATACCCAAGAAACACAGCACTTCCCATCTCAACTCCACTCCACTCCGGTCCGGTCCGGCCGCTATGGCCACTCCAAGATTTCTCGCCGTCATCCTCGTCGCGGCTCTCCTCGCGCTTTCCTTCTCGCAAGGTACGCATGAACTGGAATATCAATGCCCACCCGCTTGTTTGTTCTTTTCGATGCCAATCAGGTGGCAAAGATTAATTAATGCTTGCTCTGCCGTGGACGGATGGGTGCAGGGGCGGTGGTGGTGGTGGAGGGCAGGAAGGTGCAGGTGATGAGGGCGGTGGGGCGGTGGCGCTCGCCCCTCCGCGGCGTCCGGTTGCAGGAGCAGCAGGAGGGCGGCGGGATGGTGTCGACGGTGATGGACTACTCGGAACCCAAGGCCAACACCAACCCCCGCGGCAGCGTGCCCGCCGCGCCGGAGGACCCCACCTCGCCGCCGTGGCACTGATCGATCGACGCATTTGCGTGTAGAGGACGAAAACGCCAGGAGGGATCCGAACGAACGGCTCTTCTCCCCCCTGTCTTCCGGCGGTAAATCTTTGATGAGTTGGTTGATCTGGAGAATTGTATTTAGTGCTTATGTTTTGAGTTTTTATCCCTCGATCTGTACGTTTCCCCCCTGCATGCTGCCATCTGTACAACCCATCTATGTGTGCTCTGCAATAAGATCATCAACATTGTGCCATTGATGCATATATGGTGGATGCCCTTCCATGAATTTCTTGCCCAGTGTGCATGGCAGTTCAGTTTGATGAGAGGAGTACTATGCGGGTAACCTTGGTACCGGAGCTAATTATTAAGCAGGAACTAACGAAGAAATGGCAAATTGATTGTGAGAATCATGCCTCTGTCTCCTCCGAGCAGACAGCCGAGTGATCATTAGGCTAGGCCACAGCTGCTGCAACATGCAGCAGAGTAGAGGCATCTTCGACTCTCTTGGTATACTGCAAACCAGACACAAGTTCGGTTGGTTTTACGAGAGAATAAAAGGTCTGGCAGTTTTGGCTTCATGAGGTACACTGATACCACAAATGGTTTCTTTTTAGCGAATTACCACAAATGATGTTTGATCTGTGGCCTAGGCCTAATGTTAGTTGGTGTCAACTTGCTAACATTTGCTCTATGTAGTTACTATATATGATCGATGCTTCATACCCTGCCAAAAAAAAGAAAGATCGATGCTTCATGCTTGCAAATGTGGTTGCCACTTGCCACGCCATTGCTTTCCCGGCACAACAACAGGGCATGGGCTTTGCCAAAATAAAAATCAGGGCATGGGCTTTGCCAAAAAATATATGTCAGTGCATGGGCAGCGTCTGCGGTCAACGCATTGATCAAGGTGCACATATACGTGAGCTGGTAGTTCTTGAGTTACGTACAGATCGGCAACTTGTTTTTGCTTAGTCCCTTAGTTGCTTAGTCCTTAACATAGCACGAAGCTCCATCGAACCTCGCTGCATCAGCGGCTTGCAGCAAACTCAAACACAGGTGGATATGTGGACGCTTTCGATGATTGGCACATGTCAACCTCGTGATCCAACGAGAAGAGGGTTGGCATGCTTTGGACTTTGCATGCATCGCCAAACGAAAGGGATGGGAGGAAATAAACTTTGCGAACCCATTAAAGTAGTCGCTGCATCGCTCCAAAAGAGGCGTAGTAGATGAGAAGGTAGGGTTGCAAATGTTTGGTACATGTGCACCACCATCATTTGATTCGGGTCAGGGATGAGCTTGGGCTTAAACTATGGGATGGATGCTCGTGAGTCCACCGTAGTGGACCCGCGCTTGTGTTGCCTGTACTAGCTGGTAAAAAAATAAATCGTGTGCACGTCCAAGTTGACTGATGTATTCACGGAGCCACAAGATCGATGAATCACAAGACTCTTAGGCAGTGGCGGAGGCAGGAATGCATATAATTGGACGTTGGGGAGGGCCGGCTGCAGGTAACAGTAAAAAAAATGTCACTGTTCATAGGCATATTATCAAAGAAATTAAGATGTTGGGGAGGGCCCGGGCCTGGATGGGCCCCTTGTGCCTCCGCCACTCCTCTTAGGTGGGAGCCTCAGGTCATCTATAGCTGGATTGAGGAAATTTGATCCTTCAAATGTCCGCGGGCGCATGTAAAAGACGGGGGAAAGAGCATTGCCCTTGCTTCCGCAAAAACCTAAAACCCATGGCGCTGGTTAGGGTTTCAAGCAAAACTTGCTCGCCGGATCTTCACGGTGGGGTGCCCTTGGATTCCGTGGGAGGATGGCCACATCGTCCAGCGGCACGCAGCAGGAGTCGGACCAAAGTCATGTGGCAACATCATCCAAGCAAAGAGAAGTATTCAGGTGCAGCCTTCGGCTCCAAAGTCCTATGGGACGGTTTCTCTGGCGAGCAAAAAAAGGAGCTCTCCAGCATTGCAGCGGCCTCGGTTACCCGGCGAGCCAGCCGGATACAGGTTTGCTTCCCGACAAGCTCTCCGGAGCCAATACCATCACCATCGCCAGACCATCCTCGCCTGTCCAGGCTGGCCAACGCCGTCTCCCGGCAAATCCGCCGCAAGCAATGGCGACAATGCGTCCGGCAAGCGGAGAAAGAAGCCATGTACGCGGAGGTTGAGGCGGCGGAGGAGGATTTGAGAGGGGCACCGACGACGACGTTGCCAACTCCGTGTCGGCCACGCCCGCCGTCGTCGATAGCGAGGAAAAGTAGACCATGGGAGGCCGACGTCGCTAGCTCGGGTCCCACGAAGGCCATCGCACTACCTCGCCTGGTTACACAACTAGTGACTTGCCCGCTTCGCGAGGGCGTAGGGCACGGTGACTGTCTTCCCCCGCCCCCAACACCGACCTCTATCCATGCTTCGCGGAAGCGAAGGCTACTCCTCCCCTTCCGCTAAAGCATATCCTTCCAGGGCTCACGACATTTTTCAAAAGTGAGTAGCATTTCCACTAAAAAAGGATGGTTATTATATGGTCATATATTATGAAAAATGGCAAGGAAAACTTTATCATTTGTCACGTGTGATCATATTGGGTTCATTTCTTTTAAGAACTTGCATTGCCTTGCCCTTCACGCCACTAAACTTGTTTCATTTTACCCGGGCGGCAGGCCGGTAAGCAATCTCATACCTTGAAATTGATATGACTTGTTTCATTTACGACGCGTGCTTGTTTATTTGACATTCTCCGAGGGGGGCTCCTATACGGCACCTGAGGTGCCGGTTGAACTTCTTGGCGCCCACACACATGATCAATTGGGCCAGGCCATTAAAAAAGGTGCAACCCTGGCTCGACCCCTCTCGGTTGCTGGCAGGTTTGCTCGATTTCTTCGCGGGCTCATTAGTTTGTGGGAAGGTTGACCCTTGAGAATTGAACGTTTGACCTGTTGACCACTGATGTTTCAAATATTTTAAAATTTTAAGAATTTGAAAAAAGTTCATCCATTTAAAAAATTCTAAATTTAAAAGAAGTTCGTCAATTTGAGAAAAAGGTCGAAAAATATTCATCAATTTGAAAACAATTCAACAAATTTGAAAAAAAAAATCACAAAAATGAAATAGTTCGTCGATTTGAAAAAATATCTCATTGAAAAAAGGAAAAGAATATAAAAGAGAAAAAAAACTGGTCCAGAAAAAAACCAAACGCAAAAAACACCTAGGAAGCTCCCCAAAACCAGTGATTGAACTGCGTCGTATACCTCTCAAATGGGCCGGCCAATGCTGCATCGATGGAGGTAGGGGTGTGTGCTAGTTTGCGCCATATAAGATTTGCCTTCGCCGAGTGCTTTTTTAGAGATAGCAGAGACAAAAAAGGTAACCCCTCGTTGAAACGTGTAGCATAAAATAGCCGCTAGAACATGCCATTGCACTGGCCCATTCGGGTTTCAACTTTTCATTTGTTTTTCTTTTCATCTTTGTATTCACTTTTCTTTTGTTTTTTGGGGGTGGAGATACGACAAGTTTTTTCTAAAATTGTACTGCGTATGAACATAAATCTAGTTGTGCATGGATATTTAAAAAACATAAAAAAAATCTTTTGTAAATTCGAGCTTTTCCCTAGCTACGCAAACATTATTTTGAAATACATTAGCTCTTTTAACAGATGATTTTTTTAGCATGAGACGAACATTGCTTTGAATATATAAAAACTTTCTATTTTCGTGATGTATATTTTCAAAATCACCCGCAAAAAGAATGTATATTTTCAAAATAGAATAAAAATTCTATTTAGTAAAACCATTTTTTGGTAGGGAAAAGGTGAAGATATTGTGCTGGCCCATATAATTGTGGCAGTCAGACTAATAGCACCGTTTCGGCCAGACCGTTTGGGCGTGGAGGGTCCAGGCCTTCTGTGACCCACTTCAGAAATTAAGCCGGTGTTACCAGCAGCCCAACCACTGAGGTGTTCCTATTTCTCAAAAAAAAAATGAGGTGTTCTTGAATCGACTTGTTGCGCTTCTTAACACGTGTGTTTTTCTCGATCTGAAAAGAGTTTTATTCCATTATAATAGGGCTATAGTTGAGAGGCAGAAGATGGTGTGCAACGTAGCCATACATCTATACTACTTTCTACTCGAATATTTTCATTGCTTGGGTAGTGAAAAAAAAAAAGTGTGCGTGCACTGCAAGGTGAGTACAGTAGTACGGTGTGTCCGTGAACCGGCCTGTGTCGCTGGTTCAACTTTCCTAATCAGTGGCGGAGCTAGACGGAAGTCGGGGGGGGGCGAAACAAAAATCATCAATATTTAAGAGGGGGGGGGGGGCAAATGTTAAAAAACTTCTAATTTATGTCTCCCTAAAACAATTTCTTCAGAAATTGAGCCAAGGCTGGGGGGGCAGCAGCCCCCCCGGCCCCAACATAGCTCCGCCACTGTTCCTAATCCTATCATCTGGATCAAAGGTGATCAGCTAAACTTAAGAAGTTCATGGCTCACGCTTTGTATCCCACAAGAGTCTTTGTAAAGTTGTTCTAGTCGACTGTGAAGGGTGGCCTTTAGTTCCAGACTTCCAGTACTGGAGAACGGTGCAAAGGACCTTTTGTCAAAATCACCAAGAAGGAAACAAAATGCAGGCCAAGGAAAATTCAGTCACAGCACTAATTTTTAACTGGAAATAACGAAAGCGTGAAGTCCGTCAGCCATCATGTTTGATGAGACGTCTTACCTCTAGTCCGGCAACAGCACAAGACAAGGCAGCTAGATAGCTCATCTTTCAGATCAACAAGATGCATCAGTAGGTAAGTGCAACTGAGAGATTCCTTTCTTTGTTCGCCACCAAACAAGAAAGGTTAGTCTCATTGTTTATTTATAAACTCGAAAAAGGGATACTCCTCGGCTGATTGTTAATTGGACTTTCTTTCTAGGGAGAATTGGTGCCTTCTTTCTCCTCGGTCATAATAATCGTATAGAAGAGTGCTCCACCAATATAGAACGAGAGAAATGCTCGTGTGTTTCGTCACAAGAGTGTTCCATCAACTATACCGGAAATTGGCAATGGCTCCTAGATGCATATGCACCCATTGTCTAAATATACATTTTGAAAAGTTGAAAAATTCCGAACAAAAATCCCGCGTTTATATCCGAACATTCTATGTGTGTGCACAAAGTTTTCGGTGAAAGCAAGGTTTTTTGTGGCTTGTGTAACACAAGCCACAAAAAATGTCGTTTTTCACCGAAACTTTGTGCATGCACATAGAATGTCCGGATATATCCGCGGGGTTTTTGTTCCGAATTTTTCAACTTTTTAAAGTGTGCTTTAGACAATGGATGCATATGCACCTAGGAGCCAAAACACCGCGTCCCAACTATACTCCTTAATATCATCCTTCAGGAGGCCAAACTTTGGGTTATGGCGGGCGCCAAAAAACTAGAGTCTATTATTTTGGGCGAGCAATTGTCATGCAATGCTTTGTGGGCGCTTTGTAAAACTCTATTCTCCTCTTATTTAATCAATCACGCAAATTTTATGCCTTCGTTTCAGAAAAAAAAAACTCATATAGAAGAGAGTAGTTCTCCTCTGCTAGTGTGATCAATCTTTTTTTCTTAAGCTCCGGCAAAAGCTTTGCCACGTCTTCATTAATTAAGGAGTAAAAGTTATGTGCAAACCCGCCTATCCATCTATATTCCTATTGTAATTTGGTACATATTAACTATAATCGTGTCAGTCGATTTTGTATAAATACTAATTATGAGTTGTATAATAAAACATTGGTTTTGCTAAACATTTGCCTGAAACTCTAAATCGCCTTACCATGGATGAGCGCGAGCGGCACAAAACCGTCACAAACTGCCGGAGCGGTACACACACATGATATCTGACACATGTCTCAACAAAGAGAGCCTCGTTAAGGTACACTCTTGCATCATCGTCAATCATTTCTTCTCTGGAGGCGTCATCATCCTCCCTAAACTCCGAGCAAACGACTTCAACTTCATCGAAGACAAACATCCAACCAGCCCTCACGATAGAGGCTGTGCGAAAACAGAAGAAGACCCATGTGAGCCACCCACACTGAGAGCAGCGCACCTCCGACTCTGAGAGAGCTATTTTTTGTATAGCTAATAATAGCATATACATTTACAGCAATCACGTACTTGTTGTGCAGCATGTAGTATTCACTATTTACAGCAATCACGAGTATATATCGATCCATCACACCATATTTTAGGTGACCGATGCGACATGGATCGATCACACAGTTTGATCAGAACAAGGAGGAAGGATTAGCAGCGCACGCCTGAGCCGCAGCCTTGTCCATGGCCTCCTCCCGGACGCCGGCGTTGCAGAGGTTGGCGAGCGAGCGCATGTGCTTCATCCCGTACTGCGTCAGCGGCCCGCACCGCTCCTGGAACGTCCGCACCACAGACTTGAGGCAGTCCCAGTCATCCACCACAGGCTGCCCGGCCGACCGCACGGCGTCGAGGACCTTGGCACCTTCCTCTGAGCCGAAGAGGAGGCCGCCGATGAGCTCCACGCTGCTGTCCACGCGAGACCGCCGCGCCATCGTCTCCACCAGCCGCCTCCGCGCCTCGCCTTTCTCGGCCGACCCCTCCGCCGACCTCCGGTACTTGTGCCAGAAGTGGACGAGGTCGGCGTCCCGCTGGTTCACTCCGCCGCCCGGCAGCCGCCTCGAGGAGGAGCCCTGGACGAAGGAGGCGTTGTCGTTGGCAGGGTTGGTGCCGATGTAGACGAAGAGGCTCTGGTCGTTGAGGCCCAGGTCGCCGTACTGCATGACGTGGGAGCCGAGGCTGTACGTGCCGCCCGCCGACGTCCGGTCCCTGACCCGCTCGTACTGCAGCTTAAGGGACTCGGCGTTGAGGTTGTGCGCGTCGCTGTCCTCCATCCAGGCGACGCTGTAGAGGTCGCCGAGGCAGGTGTCGTACTCCGGCGGCGGGGCGCCCTCGTCGTCGCCAGGGCAGTAGGTGCCCCAGCTGCTCTCCTCCGCGTTGGCCGCCGTGGTGGCGTACACGCTGATGTTGCCCGGGAGGAGGCCCTCGAAGATGCTCCCGGACTCGCAGGCCTCCAGGTAGAAGACGAGGCTCTTGTACCCGGCCCCGCCGGCGTGCTTCTTCTCCAGCGTCCGCACCAGGTCGTTCGCGTACAGGTACTCCTCGTCGCCCGGCATCCCTGGTCGCGCGATCCACCCACGTCACGCCATGTCACGACCCACGATGCAAGAAAAGAAAACACACTCGTGTAAAGATTGATGGTGATGGAGATGGAATGATGTTTTACCGAGGATCCCTGGGCCGCCGTGATCGGCGTAGTAGACGAAGATGTGGTCGTCCGGGCCGCTGGTGACGACCTTGCCGCTGCCGCTGCCGGTGAGCTTGGACTTGTCGCCGAGCAGGGCGGCGAGGAAGTTGTTGGCGTTCACGTCCGCCCCCGTGTAGTCCTTGGGGACTCCGGCGTAGACGTCGCCGCCTTGGGGGTGGTTGATGATGACCCCGGGCCTGGGGTTGTCGCGGCTGCCGGCGATGTCGTCGTACATGAAAACGATGATGTTCTCGTCCTTGAGCCCGCCCTTCTTCATGATCTGGTACGCGTGGCACACGTCCGCCTGCACGTACGCGAACTCGTTGATTAATTAACCATGAGGACAATTAAGGAGGAGTATTTAATAGGGGACTTGTTGCCTGCCTGGTGGCGGTAGTTGTAGTAGCCGTTGGAGCCGGCGATGAGGACGGCCCATCTCGTCCCGACGACGTCCTTCTCGGACGGCAGGCGGAGGAACTCGCCGGCGACGAGCAGGGCGAGCTGCGACGACAAGACGAGGAGGAGGAGGAGGAGGGGTGAGCAGGAAAGGCGAGCCATGGTGAGCTGCTGCTCTCTGAAAGTCCGGCCGGATTGAGATGTAGAAGACGATCCTTCCTGTCCCTCTTTATATGATACGATGATGGTAACTCGCTTACATTAAGCAATAGATTATCATCATATCAGTGTTCCGGCCGGCCTGTGTTGGGTGGAGATCGATTCGATTGGATGCACGGCGGCAGTGGAAGAGGAATCTGCTCCATCGGCGACGTGATGGACGTGCCAGCGACCATGTGCATTTTTTTGTTTGTTTTTTGTTTTACGTGGCGTACGTGCGTACGTACAGACATTATCATTGTTGCCTGGCGTGTAATCTATCTTCAGTCATTAACAGTGCCGTAACCGCCCGCGATCGAAAACAACATTTGTGGATGCTTAGACGCAACAAACGGCGGCACTTATAATTGGCCACTTGATTGATGGTAGCTACGGCTACGAAATATTGTTACTGCACCCTTCCGTGACCCGCTCGTCGCAGTATATTGTTACTACGATATGTTACCCTAAAATGTCACACCCAAATTTGTTGTTTTCGCCGTCGAAACAACACTGCTCCGTTTCTCATGACAATGTTCAAGCTTGCTTGCAACACTAACACAAACATGTACATAAAATTTCAGAATTATTAAAATTGTTTTACTATTTTTTATATATTTTACTGATCATCCGGGTGGGAGACAAAACGCCTCCCCCGGTCTTTGTTCTCTATGTTTCATTGCTGCTTTTCTGCCATTTCCTCCACGTCTCAAGTAGCCTCCACGTCTCAAGTAGACTGTTTGGAAGTAATCAACACGATGAACTTGGGCGGTTTCATGGCGGCAGGAGCGGCGACAATTTATGCAGATTGCAATGTATTGATAGTAGGTTATACTTCGGTGTCTTTCGTCCATTGCCCTAGGAAGGCAAACTCTGTCTCTCATGAGCTAGCTAGGTTGGCGGTCTCAAACCCACCCTCGCTGTGGGTCGAGGAACCACCGGTATCTATTGTAAGGTGGCTAGTGGATGATGTAACGGTTATTTGATCTAATAAAGAGGCCGAAGTTTCAAAAAAAAAGTAGCCTTTCCGGTTCTAAGAGGTGAGACAATAGATCAACTTATGTGTTGCATACATGTATTTTGAGTTCTTTCTATGTTAGTTTGTACCATATGTTATTTTATGGTAACATAGAGAACACGTCGTTTGGAAGCACGCGGAGAACCGGTCAATATTTGACAGCCATCGCATACTTGGCACAATTCATAGGCACTACCTTCTTTTGGGTGCCGCATGTGGTGTGGAAGGCTTGGGTTTCGCTTAAGGTCAAGTTTTTTTTTGCATGGTTAGCAATTCATGAAAGGATTTGGACCGCCGATAGATTGGCTAAGCGGAGTTGGCCAAATTGCAATTTCTGGCCCCTTTGCAAGAGAGCAAGAATTCAGTGCTCACCTCTTCTACAAGTGTAGATTCACCCTTCGCCTTATTCTTTGGAACTTGGTCAATGAATGGCTTCACCTTGAGCACATCAACACTTCCTCATGGCATCTTGAGCCCACGATGAAAGATTGGTGGGTCAACCGCTCGGGCACGAACATCCAAAATCACAAAAGCTTGTGCATCCCTCACCATACTCATTTCTTTGTCTATTTGAAATGAAAGAAATGCATGAGTCTCCTCCACAAAAAAAGATCTTAGCCTTTCCTTCTCCTCTCATCGGCGTCGCCGCCGGTCCGCCCCATCTCCGATGACATTTGGGCCATGGAGGTGCGGAGGACCCCCCCCCCCCCCCCCCGGCCGGCGGGAGGGACCCATTCTCGTTCTTGTTTTCAACATCTTCGTTGGGGTTGTGTGGCGGCGGCAATGTCCCTCTGTAGGAATAATGTCTCTCACGTTCTATCCCCATCCCCATGGTGTGGCTAGTGTCGTCGAAGGGTGTGTGGAGGTGTGTCTCCGTCGGATCTCGTGGGATTCGATCGGTGTTGGTCTTCGGTGCATCTGTTTGGATCCGGTCTTCGTTCGTCTTCGTTTAGGCGTTTATAGATTTGATCCTTCTGATCTACGACTTTCTTCATCGGCGATGTTTGCTGTTCTGATGCGTTGGAGGCCGTTATCACGACGACTTCCCCACTGTCTACTACAATAAGGTTTGCCCGGCTTCGATGAGGGAGGGGGGGCAATGACGGCGGCGCGCCTTCAGCTCGTTCCAGTGTTTGTAGTCGTCGCTATGTGGTTCACGAACCTAATTGAAAGTTTTTATTATCTCTAGTGTTCTTTGTATTGCCAAGATTAAAAATGAATAGATTGGAAGTTTCCCTTAAAGAAAATAGAAAAAGAAATGCACGAGTCTTCCGCAACAAGTCTTCTCCACTAACAATATTGCTCAACAACATCAAGCTTGAAGTTTCTCTTTAAGTGGCCGCCGACATAAAAGAAACTAAGGAACATCATACCGGGAGAACGACAACCTTTCTATGTCTGGGCTTGTCACAAAAACACTCTATTCCCTTCTTGAGTCAATTACATCACAGGTGTTTAAACTTGGCAAAAAAATTCACTTTGGTGCTGAAACTTGTGGCGTACAGATATGTGATGACAGAACTTGGCTTCGTGGTACATATACGGTCAAAATCGGGTTTGCATACGTACTGAGCGCTGACGAGGCGTGCCAGCGAGGCGCAGGGCCCTTTCTCAGTGGCTCGAAGGCGCGGGCAGAGGCGTGTGGCCTGTCTATTTGCGGCGAACCCCCTGGAAGTTTTATTTTTGACACGAAAAAAACCCTGCAGAGGCTGGATTAGTGAACCAAAACCTTGCCTCTTCGAGGCCTCGCCTCGAGTTCTCCTCCTGATCGATCGTAGGCGACAGTGGCGGCGGTTGGAGCGACGGTGTTGGTCGGCGGCTTCGACGACGATGGAGCCCCGTCGGCGAGATCCAGGGGAACCAGCCCCTGTATATGGTGTGCATGCCCTCGATTTCTCTCACCGCCACCTCTCACTCCCCTGTTTATGCTAGGGTTTTTGTCAGTTGGTCGAATCGATGGAAATTTTGTAGTTAGGTCTTGATTTCGTCCGTGGGTGCTTGTTTAAAGCCGAGTTGTATGAAACCCCCTCCACATTCATCCATAGTGCCAGTTTTGTACATGGTTTCTCCTGGGTTAAAAAGGACTCTGTTTTGTGAACGTAAATATTGAGATATGCCTCAGAAATTAGCCACCCGTTGTACAAGATTGTTAGAACATGTTTGCTCCTGTGAAAACATTGGATGTGGGTACAGAAGTTTGTAATTTTCATGAACTATACTTAACTGAATTTTTCGACAGTAGCTAACTGAATATTTGGACAGTGGTTGTGGGTACAGCAATTCATCTGTGCAATCTCTAGAACGAAATTATGCTTATGCTTTTCTCTGAAATTGTACTGAGTACAATTGAATTTTTGTTGTCAAAAACTGCTTACACAAATTGCATTTTCTGCATTTGTACTGACTGAAAATTTTCTCTGTGTAAACTCTGTATACACCTGAATAAGCAGAGGCGAAGCCCAGCCACAAGCGGCAAGCACAAAACACCAAAGAAGAAGAAAAACAAGTCGGCAGAGATCACCAACACAGCCAGTAGCCCTCCATGTTGCAATATCTTCTCTGAAACTGATGCCTATGCTTTTCTCTGAATTTATAGTGAGGAAAACTGATTTTTTTTTTGTTGTTGCCAAAACTGCTTACACAAATTGCATTTTCTGCATTTGTACTGACTGAAAATTTTCTCTGTGTAAACTCTGTATACACACTGAATAAGCAGAGGCGAAGCCCAGCCACAAGCGGCAAGCACAAAACACCAAAGAAGAAGAAAAACAAGTCGGCAGAGATCACCAACACAGCCAGTAGCCCTCCATGTTGCAATATCTTCTCTGAAACTGATGCCTATGCTTTTCTCTGAATTTATAGTGAGGAAAACTGATTTTTTTTGTTGTTGTTGCCAAAACTGCATACACAAAAAAATTGGGGGATCTGGGATTCGAACCAAAGATCTGGTTGTGCAAGCCCGACGCATGTTACTAGTAGGATGTTGAGAGGAAACTGACTAAAATTGCACAGTATCGCTTCTTACCACATTCAGCAATCTTCAGTTAGCGTTGTGCTCTACAGGGTCTTTTTCGTGTCAAAAATAAAACTTCCAGGGGGTTCATCGCAAATATACAGGCCACACGCCTCTGCCCGCGCCCTCCAGCCACTGAGAAAGGGCCCCGTGCTTTGCTGGCACGCCTCGTCAGCGCTCAGTACGTATGCAAACCCGATTCTGACCATATATGCACCACGAAGCCAAGTTCTGTCACCACATATCTGTACGCCACAAGTATCAACACCAAAGTGAATTTTCTTGCCAAGTTTAGACACTTGTGGTGTAATTGACTCTTTTTAATTAATACATGTGGCAAATCTTTTGCTACGTTACAAAAAAAAAATGGTAACATCTCGACGGTAAAACCAGCGTCCTATGAGGCTAGGAAGCCGGTGACGGCGAATTTGAACCTCATTTCATTTGGCCGGATTTATTTATTTTTGCGAAACCGGCGACTTTTATTTGGCCGGACTCAGGCGTGCTCTATTTAACTAATCAGCAAATCGAGGTCAGGCCATTTTGTAAGAGGCAAAAATTGTTGCCCGGGCTGTGTCTACGTCACGGAATCTCAGGCTTCAATCGAAAGCAGACAAAACAGAAGGTGCGAGACGTCAGGCCATCGATCACACTTGAGTGCGATCCATACGCCACCACCTAGAGACAGCGACGGCAAAGGTAATTTACTCTGCTCATCGGCTGCGCTGCGCTTGGAGTAATACCACTGCAACAGATTTCTCTCTCGCTGGTTAACCACGCGCAGAAGCAAGCGAGCAATCGATAGCTTCCGGGCAATTGGTACGTACTCTCTCAAAAAAGTGTACATCTAGAATCAAAATTTGTTCATAAAAAAGTGTATTTTTATCTTTTCAATGCATTTTAAAGTATGAAAACATACTTCTCTCTCATCACACGGTAATCAAGACTAATAGCAATCTAAACATGGTTTTTTTAATTCCTACATGCACTTAACTCATTGAAGGATGGATAATTAAAAAGAAGAGAGATAGTGGCTTGCATTTTTTCAATGCATTTTTTACTCAACTTCATAATTTGTCCTAAAAAAATTTAATACGTCTGAAAGTGACGCGGGCTTTGCTGCGCCCTGACGCTCCACCCTTCTCGGAATACTCTTCTTTTTTTGTGTTCCACAGATTACTGGTGGACCGATCGGTGTCCCTTTCTTTTCCTCAGTTGTCAAGTTTGAATATTTTTCTCTGGGTGACATCAGTCTGGGGTACAAACACTGGGCTACGTTGACGTCTTCCTTGTGCACCACACGGGCTTACATGGCCCTGCGAGGACACGAGAGCCCACCCCCTCCTACACACTAGGCTTCCTAATTTTTAAAGTCTCACAATCAATTAAGGCCTTTCAATTATAATTGGGTCATCTAATTTTAACCGGGTCAACGAATTTTTAAGGAACTCTCGCATTCAATTCTTTTAATAGACTATGCCCTCAAAATTTCATGGCCTCACAATTAATTGAGGTCTTTAATTTAGAATTGGAAATTTGATTTTGACCGGATCAATAATTTCTCAAGAAGCTCTCTTATTCATTTTTTTTAATTCACTATGCTCCCTAATTTTGGAGCTCTGTCATTCGATTGCAACTTTGGATTTGATCTATGGTTTTGATTGCGGACTATTTATACTAATACCCGCCTCCCTAATTTTTCAAAATCAATTGATGTCTTCAATTTCAAACTAGGCCAATGCTTCTCAAGAAGTTCTCACACTCAATTCTTTGAAAACGCGGTACTCCCTAATTCTTATGGTCTCTCAATCAACTAAGGTCTCCAATTTAGAATTGGGTCATCCGATTTTGATCGGATCAACAATTTCTCAAGGAGATCTCTCATTCAATTATTTTAATTTACTATGCTCCCTAATTTCGAAGCTCTTTCATTCGATTGCAATTATGGATTTGGTCCACGATTTTGATAGGACCAACGATTTTTTATATCAATTAGCAGCAACCGCCTATAAAAACGTATCAACCCCGCATGCCCTCTCACCACCTAGAAAAATCAAGCGTCGCCATATGATATTGTAGCACCAATATAGTACAGGTAGCCACTAATGCTGAAATTTCCACACATGAATATTGGTTGATTAGCATATGACATAGAATCACACCACGAAAGACCCACCAAAACACCACATTATATAATTATAAATAAAACACACTCCATCATTTCTCTCGCTAGTCAAACTAAATATTCCCTTGGATACAAAATATAAGGTGTATTCCTTTTTTCGGAAGTCAATTTTCTTTAACATTGACCAAGTTCAAAGCCAAAAATATCCACATTGAATTGTAACACCAATATAATACATACAACCACGGACGCGGAAATTTCCCCACATAAATATTGGTTGATTAGCATATGACATAGAATCACACCGCGAAAGACCCACTAAAACACCAGATTATATAAATATAAACAAAAACACACTCCATCATCTCTCCCACTTGTGAGACTAAATATTCCCGTAGTTACAAAATATAAGGTGTATTCCTTTTTTGGAAAGTCAAATTTCTTTAGCATTGACCGAGTTCAGAATTAAAAAAAATGAGATTTTTAATAATAAAATATGAATCTAATGATATTGATTCAACATTATGGATTTTGATATATATTCTGAAACAGAGTTAGTAAAAAATGAAAACCCAACAACACCAACGGTGCACAAAGCTTTTCCAACCATTCTAGTTTGCATGACGCCCTAGCCTAAGGCGTCATCTTTGATGACACGACACCTACGTCTACCGACGACATCGTGTTGTCTAGCTTGGTGCTCAAGGTAAAGGCTTCATACTATCTAGTTGGCGTCCTAGCCCCGGACATCATGAAAAGGGTCATTTTGTGAAATATTTTCATATTAGGTTCATTTTGTGTTGAAGTTTCGAAAGAGGGTTAAATATGTTCCCTTTCACAATAGGAGACGCATCTGGAACCCATAAAAAAAGGAGGCATGTCTAGAAGGAGGACCTTCTAGAATGATGGAGCAGTCGAGGCCGATGTAGGGCGTCTTTGAGAATGGGCACAAGATGGAGCAAATACGAGAGTTCCAGATCCGTCATTGAAAACCCATTTCTGACGCATCAACCTGAACTAAAGAGGTTGGAGCCGGGCCACCTTGTTGTTATTGTTCACCACCATGGAGACTAAAAACATGGGGAAGGATAGCACCTCCAAACTTTCTAGATCCAATCGATTTTCTATCTTATTGAATGAGCTATCACCGAATTTACCACAAAACGCCGCCTTTATCCATGGAGAGCAAACTTGGGAGCTACGCCCTACTTTTAATTGCAATGCATGCATGATTGGACATTAGTTGAGTAACATTAAATGCATTGGTGAGTTCCTTTTCAATTCTTGCATGCAAATATTTAACGCGCCTCAAAATCTCAAAGGGAGATGGAGATGAGCCCTTTAAATCGGAGAAAACGCATTTTTTTAGATAAGCCCTCTAAACCGGAAAGGAGGGAGTAGACGTTGTTTGCCTGGAGTTGCTCAAGAGCTCCGACATGGCACAAACGCGACATGACGTCAATTTAAACCTGAGTCTAGCTACTATCTAAGAAACAAAAAAAGGATGAGACCCAACTTGCCGTCGACTAGGTCGGGGAAGAGAGGGGAGAGCCCGGAGCGGCGGAGGAAGCTGAACTCTCCATGGGAGAGGCGAACAACACGAGGGAGAGTGACTCTGATGTATTTCGTTTCAGGAGCCCCTATTTGACGTGTATGGAACTCCTATCTGACACATCGCGTTAAAAAAGGACGAGCAAACGAACATGTGTGCGACTTGGCTCGGCTTGTGTTGCATTCAGACAATAGCATGATTCTCTATACACAGCTTCAATTTTCCCTGGGAAAAATGCAATAATTTTTTTGAACATTTTTAAAAAGCTTGGAGATTTTTCTAAAAAATATGTGTTTAAAATTTTTGTAAACATTTTTACAAATGCATACTTATTTACTTTTTGAAAATATTTTGAATATTTTTAAACTTTAACGAAGATTTATCGGAAAAACAAAATTAAAAAAGACACTGAAAAAGGGTAAAAATCGACAGATGGAAAACAATCAAAAAACAAAATAAAAAATGAACCTTCTAGAAAGCGAAGACGAAGCCTTGCGGGAGGTTTTTCCTATGCCCTTCGATCCATATTACTCGTGTTAGATTTTTTTTCTGTATCTTGATACATTCGTATCTAGACAAATGTAAAACAAGTGATGGATTGGAGGAAGTACATTTTCTTCACACTGATTTTTCTGTTTTTTTCTTCTATTTCCTTTTCCATTTTCTATAGTTCATCAATAATTTTCAATGAACTTTTTCCAAATTCATGTGTTTTTTCAAAAATTTGGCCATTTTTAATTCATTAACATTGTTTCGAATCTATAACAATTACTCAGATTCATGGACATATTTTAATTTTTTTGAACTATTCTTGAAATGGACGAACAACAGTTAAATTTGGGAACAATTTATTAAAATTGTAACATTAGTTTGTCATAATTCACGAATGTTTAAAATTGGGAAACATTTTTAAAATAAAAAATAATCCTTTTAGCCAACTTGAACATTTTTTAATTCACAAACATTTTATACAATTATAAATATAAACATAATTTATGTACTTTTTTAAAAGCATTCGTTGAAACATACAAAAACCAAAAAAAGGCAAAAAGAAATAAAAATACGTTTGTGTCACAAGCCTGTGTGTGCCACATTAGGAGCACGTTGTACATGCTAGGCCAGGCCCACAAATGGGGCTTTTCAGGCGGCATGAGTTCATGTGATCTCTTAATAGTGTCTCGAAAAATGTGATCTCTTGATAAAGTGATAAATAGGAGTGTCGTCAAATAGGCAGCCTATGGCATGGGGCAACCTACGATTGGCCCGACCCATGATGTTAGTGCTGGGGAACGTAGTAATTTTAAAAAATTTCCTATGCACACGCAAGATTATGATGATGCATACCAACGAGAGGGGAGGGTATTGTCTACGTACCCTCGTAGACCGACAACGGAAGCGTTATAACAACGCGGTTGATGTAGTCATACGTCTTCATGGCCCGACCAATCAAGTACTGAAACTATGGCACCTCCGAGTTCTAGCACACGTTCAGCTCGATGATGATCCCCGGACTCCGATCCAGCAAGGTGTCGGGGAAGAGTTCCGTCAGCACGACGGCGTGGTGACGATCTTGATGTTCTACCGTCACAGGGCTTCGCTTAAGCACCGCTACAATATTATCGAGAATTATGGTGGAGTGGGGCACCGCACACGGCTAAAAAAACGATCACAAGGATCAATTTGTGTGTCTAGAGGTGCCCCCCTGCCTCCGTATATAAAGGAGCAAGGGAGGAGGAGGCCGGCTCTAGGAGGGGGCGCGCCAAGTGTGGAGTCCTATTAGGACTCCCTAGTCCTAGTAGGATTCCACCTCCCATATGGAATAGGAAAAGAGGAAGGGAAAAGGAGAAGGAAGGAAGGGGGCACCCCCCTTCCCTGGTCCAATTCGGACCAGACCAAGGGGAGGGGTGCGGCCACCCTTGAGGCCCTTTTTCTTCTTTCCCGTATGGCCCAATAAGGCCCAATACGTATTCCCGTAACTCTCCGGTACTCCGAAAAATACCCGAATCACTCGGAACCTTTTCGATGTCCGAATATAGTCGTCCAATATATCGATCTTTACGTCTCGACCATTTCGAGACTCCTCGTCATGTCCCCGATCTCATCCGGGACTCCGAACTCCTTCAGTACATCAAAACTCATAAACTCATAATATAACTGTCATCGAAACCTTAAGCGTGCGGACCCTACGGGTTCGAGAACAATGTAGACATGACCGAGACATGTATCCAGTCAATAACCAATAGCGGAACCTGGATGCTCATATTGGCTTCCACATATTCTACGAAGATCTTTATCGGTCAGACCGCATAACAACATACGTTGTTCCCTTTGTCATCGGTATGTTACTTGCCCGAGATTCGATCGTCGGTATCTTAATACCTAGTTCAATCTCGTTACCGGCAAGTCTCTTTACTCGTTCCGTAATACATCATCTCACAACTAACTCACTAGTTGCAATGCTTGCAAGGCTTATGTGATGTGCATTACCGAGAGGGCCCAGAGATACCTCTCCGACAATCGGAGTGACAAATCCTAATCTCGAAATACGCCAACATAACATGTACCTTTGGAGACACCTGTAGAGCTCCTTTATAATCACCCAGTTACGTTGTGACGTTTGGTAGCACACAAAGTGTTCCTCCGATAAACAGGAGTTGCATAATCTCATAGTCATAGGAACATGTATAAGTCATGAAGAAAGCAATAGCAACATACTAAACAATCGGGTGCTAAGCTAATGGAATGGGTCATGTCAATCACATCATTCTTCTAATGATGTGATCATGTTAATCAAATAACAACTCTTTTGTTCATGGTTAGGAAACATAACCATCTTCGATTAACGAGCTAGTCAAGTAGAGGCATACTAGTGACACTCTGTTTGTCTATGTATTCACACATGTATTATGTTTCCGGTTAATACAATTCTAGCATGAATAATAAACATTTATCATGATATAAGGAAATAAATAATAACTTTATTATTGCCTCTAGGGCATATTTCCTTCAGTCTCCCATTTGCACTAGAGTCAATAATCTAGTTCACATCGCCATGTGATTCAACACTAATAGTTCACATCACCATGTGATTAACACCCATAGTTCACATCGTCATGTGACCTATACCCAAAGGGTTTACTAGAGTCAATAATCTAGTTCACATCGTTTATGTGATTAACACCCAAAGAGTACTAAGGTGTGATCATGTTTTGCTTGTGAGATAATATTAGTCAATGTGTCTGTCACATACAGATCCGTAAGTCTTTTGCGAATTCTATGTCTACAATGCTCTGCACGGAGCTACTCTAGCTAATTGCTCCCACTTGCAATATGTATCTAGATCGAGACTTAGAGTCATCCAGATCTGTGTCAAAACTTGCATCGACGTAACTTTTTACGATGAACCTTTTTCACCTCCATAATTGAGAAATATTTCCTTATTCCACTAAGGATAATTTTGACCGCTGTCCAATAATCTACTCTTAGATCACTATTGTACTCCCTTACTTAACACAGTGTAGGGTATACAATAGATCTGGTACACAGCATGGCATACTTTATAGAACCTATGGCTGAGGCATAGGGAATGACTTTCATTCTCTTTCTATCTTCTGTCGTGGTCGGGCTTTGAGTCTTACTCAATTTCACACCTTGTAACACAGCCAAGAACTCTTTCTTTGACTGTTCCATTTTTGAACTACTTCAAAATATTGTCAAGGTATGTACTCATTGAAAAAACTTATCAAGCGTCTTGATCTATCTCTATAGATCTTGATGCTTAATATGTAAGCAGCTTCACCGAGGTCTTTCTTTGAAAAACTTCTTTCAAAATACTCCTTTATGCTTTACAGAATAATTCTACATTATTTCCGATCAACAATATGTCATTCACATATACTTATTAGAAATGTTGTAGTGCTCCCACTCACTTTCTTGTAAATACAGACTTCACCGTAAGTCTGTATAAAACTATATGCTTTGATCAACTTATCAAAGCGTATATTCCAACTCCGAGATGCTTGCACCAGTCCATAGATGGATCGTTGGAGCTTGCATATTTTGTTAACACCTTTAGGATTGACAAAACCTTCTGGTTGCATCATATACAATTCTTCTTTAAGAAATCCATTAAGGATTGCAGTTTTGTTATCCATTTGCCAGATTTCATAAAATGCGGCAATTGCTAACATGATTCGGACAGACTTTAAGCATCGATACGAGTGAGAAAATCTCATCGTAGTCAACACCTTGAACTTTGTCAAAAACCTTTTTCGACCAGTCTAGCTTTGTAGATAGTAACACTACTATCAGCGTCCATCTTCCACTTGAAGATCTATTTAATCTCAATGGCTCGCCGATCAATGGGCAAGTCAATCAAAGTCCATACTTTGTTCTCATACATGGATCGCATCTCAGATTTCATGGCCTCAAGCCATTTCGCGGAATCTGGGCTCATCATCGCTTCCTCATAGTTTGTAGGCTCGTCATGGTCAAGTAACATGACCTCCAGAACTGGATTACCGTACCACTCCGGTGCGGATCTCACTCTGGTTTACCTACGAGGTTCGGTAGTAACTTGATCCGAAGTTACATGATCATCATCATTAGCTTCCTCACTAATCGGTCTAGTAGTCACAGGAACAGATTTCTGTGATGAGCTACTTTCCAATAAGGGAGCAGGTACAATTACCTTATCAAGTTTTCTACTTTCCTCCCACTCACTTCTTTCGAGAGAAACTCCTTCTCTGGAAAGGATCCATTCTCAGCAACGAATTTGCCTTCGGATCTGTGATAGAAGGTACCCAACAAATTCGTTTAGGTATCCTATGAAGACATATTTCTCCGATTTGGATTTGAGCTTATCAGGATGAAACTTTTTCATATAAGCATCACAATTCCAAACTTTAAGAAACGACAACTTTGATTTCTTGCCAAACCACACTTCAGATTGTGTCGTCTCAACGGACTTAGATGGTGCCTTTTTAAACGTGAATGCAGCTGTCTTTAATGCATAACCCCAAAACGATAGTGGTAGATCGGTAAGAGACATCATAGATCGCACCATATCTAATAAAGTACAGTTATGATGTTCGAACACACCATTATGCTGTGGTGTTCCAGGTGGCGTGAGTAGTGAAACTATTTCACATTGTTTTAACTGAAGGCCAAACTCGTAACTCAAATATTTTACCTCTGCGATCATATCGTAGAAACTTTTATTTTCTTGTTACGATGATTCTCCACTTCACTCTGAAATTCTTTGAACTTTTCAAATATTTCAGACTTGTGTTTCATTAAGTAGATATACCCATATCTGCTCAAATCATCTGTGAAGGTCAGAAAATAATGATACCCGCCGCGAGCCTTAACACTCATCGGATCTCATACATCAGTATGTATTATTTCCAATAAGTCAGTTGCTCGCTCCATAGTTTCGGAGAACGGCGTTTTAGTCATCTTGCCCATGAGGCATGGTTCACAAGCATCAACTGATTCATAATCAAATGATTCCAAAAACCCATCAGCATGGAGTTTCTTCATGCGCTTTACACCAATATGACCTAAACGACAGTGCCACAAATAAGTTGCACTATCATTATTAACTTTGCAACTTTTGGTTTCAATATTATGATTATGTGTATCACTACGATCGAGATCCAACGAACTATTTTCATTGGGTGTGTAACCATATAAGGTTTTATTCATGTAAACAGAACAACAATTTATTCTCTTACTTAAATGAATAACCGTATTATAATAAACATGTTCAAATCATATTCATGCTCAACGCAAACACCAAATAACACTTATTCAGGTTCAACACTAATCTCAAAAGTATAGGGAGTGTGCGATGATGATCATATCAATCTTGGAACTACTTCCAACATCGTCACCTCACCCTTAACTAGTCTTTGTTCATTCCGCAACTCCCGATTCAGGTTACTAATCATAGTAACTGAACTAGTATCAAATACTGAGGGGTTGCTATAAACACTAGTAAAGTACACATCAATAACATGTATATCAAATATACTTATGTTCACTTTGCCATCCTTCTTATTCGCCAAATACTTGGGGCAGTTCCACTTTCAGTGATCAGTCCCTTTATAGTAGAAGCACTTAGTCTCAGGCTTAGGACCAGACTTGGGCTTCTTCACTTGAGCAGCAACTTGATTTGCCGTTCTTCTTGAAGTTCCCCTTCTTCCCTTTGCCGTTTTCTTGAAACTAGTGGTCTCGTCAACCATCAACACTTGATGTTTTTCTTGATTTCTCCCTTCGTCGATTTTAGCATCATGAAGAGCTTGGGAATTGTAACCGTTATCCCTTGCATATTATAGTTCATCACGAAGTTCCACTAACTTGGTGATGGTGACTAGAGAATTCTGTCAATCACTATTTTATCTGGAAGATTAACTTCCACTTGATTCAAGCAATTGTAGTACCCAGACAATCTGAGCACATGCTCACTAGTTGAGCGATTCTCCTCCATCTTTTAGCTATAGAACTTGTTAGAGACTTGATATCTCTCAACTCGGGTATTTGCTTGAAATATTAACTTCAACTCCTGGAACATCTCATATGGTCCATGACGTTCAAAACGTCTTTGAAGTCCCGATTCTAAGCCGTTAAGCATGGTGCACTAAACTATCAAGTAGTCATCATTTTGAGATAGCCAAACGTTCATAGCGTCTACATCTGCTCCTGCAATAGGTCTGTCACCTAGCGGTGCATCAAGGACATAATTCTTTTGTGCATCAATGAGGATAAACCTCAGATCACGGATCCAATCCGCATCATTGCCACTAACATCTTTCAACACAATTTTCTCTAGGAACATATCAAAATAAACATATGAAAACAACAACGCGAGCTATTGATCTACAACATAGATATGCTAATACTACCAGGACTAAGTTCATGATAAATTAAAGTTCAATTAATCATATTACTTAAGAACTCCCACTTAGATAGACATCCCTCTAATCCTCTAAGTGATCACGTGATCCAAATCAACTAAACCATGTGTGATCATCACGTGAGATGGAGTAGTTTTCAATGGTGAACATCGCTATGTTGATCATATCTACTATATGATTCACGCTCGACCTTTCGGTCTCCGTGTTCCGAGGCCATATCTGTATATGCTTGCCTCGTCAAGTATAACCTGAGTATTCTGCGCGTGCAACTGTTTTGCACCCGTTGTATTTGAACGTATAGCCTATCACACCCGATCATCACGTGGTGTCTCAGCACGAAGAACTTTCGCAACGGTGCATACTCAGGGAGAACACTTCTTGATAATTGGTGAGAGATCATCTTAAAATGCTACCGTCAATCAAATCAAGATAAGATGCATAAAAGATAAACATCACATGCAATCAATATAAGTGATATGATGTGGCCATCATCTTGTGCTTGTGATCTCCATCTTCGGAGCACCGTCGTGATCACCATCGTCACCGGCGCGACACCTTGATCACCATCGTAGCATCGTTGTCGTCTCGCCAATCTTATGCTTCCACGACTATCGCTACCGCTTAGTGATAAAGTAAAGCATTATAGCGCAATTGCATTGCATACAATAAAGCGACAACCATATGGCTCCTGCCAATTGCCGATAACTTGGTTACAAAACATGATCATCTCATACAATAAAATTTAGCATCATGTCTTGACCATATCACATCCCAACATGCCCTGCAAAAACAAGTTAGACGTCCTCTACTTTGTTGTTGCAAGTTTTATGTGGCTGCTACGGGCTTAAGCAAGAACCAATCTTACCTACGCATCAAAACCACAACGATAGTTTGTCAAGTTGGTGCTATTTTAACATTCGCAAGGACCGGGCGTAGCCACACTCGGTTCAACTAAAGTTGGAGAAACTGTCACCCGCTAGCCACCTTTGTGCAAAGCACGTCGGGAGAACCGGTCTCACGTAAGCGTACGCGTAATGTCGGTCCGGACCGCTTCGTCCCACAATACCGCCGAACCAAAGTATGACATGCTGGTAAGCAGTATGACTTATATCGCCCACAACTCACTTGTGTTCTACTCGTGCATATAACATCAACACATAAAACCTAGGCTCGGATGCCACTGCTGGGGAACGTAGTAATTTCAAAAAAATTCCTACGCACACGCAAGATCATGGTGATGCATAGCAACGAGAGGGGAGAGTGTTGTCTATGTACCCTCATAGACCGACAGCGGAAGCGTTATAACAACGCGGTTGATGTAGTCGTATGTCTTCACGGCCCAACCGATCAAGCACCGAAACTACGGCACCTCCGAGTTCTAGCACACGTTCAGCTCGATGATGATCCCCGGACTCCGATCCAGCAAAGTGTTGGGGAAGAGTTCCGTCAGCACGACGGCGTGGTGACGATTTTGATGTTCTACCGTCGCAAGGCTTCGCCTAAGCACCGCTACAATATTATCGAGAATTATGGTGGAGGGGGGCACCGCACACGGCTAAGAAAACGATCACGAGGATCAACTTGTGTGTCTAGAGGTGCCCCCCTGTCCCCGTATATAAAAGAGCAAGGGAGGAGGAGGCCGGCCCTAAGAGGGGGCGCGCCAAGTGTGGAGTCCTACTAGGACTCCCTAGTCCTAGTAGGATTCCACCTCCCATATGGAATAGGAAAAGAGGAAGGGAAAAGGAGAAGGAAGGAAGGGGGCGCCCCCCTTCCCTGGTCCAATTCGGACCAGACCAAGGGGAGGGGTGCGGCCACCCTTGAGGCCCTTTTTCTTCTTTCCCGTATGGCCCAATAAGGTCCAATACGTATTCCCGTAACTCTCCGGTACTCCGAAAAATACCCGAATCACTCGGAACCTTTCCGATGTCCGAATATAGTCGTCCAATATATCGATCTTTACGTCTCGACCATTTCGAGACTCCTCGTCATGTCCCCGATCTCATCCGGGACTCCAAACTCCTTCGGTACATCAAAACTCATAAACTCATAATATAACTGTCATCGAAACCTTAAGCGTGTGGACCCTACGGGTTCGAGAACAATGTAGACATGACCGAGACATGTATCCAGTCAATAACCAATAGCGGAACCTGGATGCTCATATTGGCTTCCACATATTCTACGAAGATCTTTATCGGTCAGACCGCATAACAACATACGTTGTTCCCTTTGTCATCGGTATGTTACTTGCCCGAGATTCGATCGTCGGTATCTTAATACCTAGTTCAATCTCGTTACCGGCAAGTCTCTTTACTCGTTCCGTAATACATCATCTCACAACTAACTCACTAGTTGCAATGCTTGCAAGGCTTATGTGATGTGCATTACCGAGAGGGCCCAGAGATACCTCTCCGACAATCGGAGTGACAAATCCTAATCTCGAAATACGCCAACACAACATGTACCTTTGGAGACACCTGTAGAGCTCATTTATAATCACCCAGTTACGTTGTGACGTTTGGTAGCACACAAAGTGTTCCTCCGATAAACAGGAGTTGCATAATCTCATAGTCATAGGAACATGTATAAGTCATGAAGAAAGCAATAGCAACATACTAAACGATCGGGTGCTAAGCTAATGGAATGAGTCATGTCAATCACATCATTCTTCTAATGATGTGATCATGTTAATCAAATAACAACTCTTTTGTTCATGGTTAGGAAACATAACCATCTTCGATTAACGAGCTAGTCAAGTAGAGGCATACTAGTGACACTCTGTTTGTCTATGTATTCACACATGTATTATGTTTCCGGTTAATACAATTCTAGCATGAATAATAAACATTTATCATGATATAAGGAAATAAATAATAACTTTATTATTGCCTCTAGGGCATATTTTTTTCAGTTAGTGCTCTACATTTTGTTTAATTTCTCCTATGTTTTTTGTTACTTCCTTTGAACCAAATTAATTGACAGAGTTTTAGTATAATTTTGTACTAAAGTTGTATTAAAGCTGCATCAATTAAATTGGATTTGTAGGATTATTTTTTGTCCAAAATCATGAAAATCATTATTTCTGAAAACATATATTATTTAAAATATATACAGTTTATTAAAAGTTCTAATATATTATAAAAAAAAGTATAAACCACTTTTGAAATTTTCGGATTGTTATCAGAAATTTTGAGAAGATTTTCGGATTTTTTTCATTACGGGTGTTGTTTGATAAAAGAAAAGTAAAAAACCCAAACAATATATATATGAAACAAAAGAAAAACCTGTACAAGAAAACGAGAAGATCCTGCATCCAGTCTGTGGATCGGGTATTAGCCTGTGGTTCGAATACCGAGCAATTCGCCAGCTGATAGGTAATTCCTATATGACGCTCGTTAGCGTCAAATCTTCGTAGCTTCGCTGAAGAGCGAGACTTGTCGCTTCCACTTGGGCCGGCCCACGATTCAGCTTCCCACCTGTTTCTTCCTTGCGGTCGTTTCTGTTTCTTCGTCGCGGGATCTTGGGAACGTTCGTGAAGGTTCCTGGCTGGTTTTTGGAACTTTCGAGAAGGTTCCCTGGACCGGTTTTTTCTGTTTTGTTTTTACTAGGTTTTATTCTATTTTTGACTTTTTCTTCTTTTTATTTTTCTCTGCTTGTTCCTTTCTTTTATTTTCTTTTTTACTGTTTCTTTTCTCTGTTTTACATTCTTTAGTATATAAAAGGTCCACCATGTATTAAAAGATGTTCATCGTATATTAAAAAAGTATTCATCTTATATTATTAAAAAATGTTCATCATATATTAAGAAATAGTTCACCTTGTATTTTAAGCTTACTCATTGTATATCAAGAATTTGTTTAACGCATACTACAAAATGTTCATTGTGTATTTGGAAAACTTGTTCAGTGTATATCACAGAAATGTTCAGTGTGTTTTACAAATTTTTCAGCGTATATTACAAAAACGTTCAATGTATATTTTAAAAAAATCAGCCTATATAAAAAAATTGTTCATGTTTTCAGTTTTTGTTCACTTTTTTCAAAATTCATATTTTAGAAGTTGTTCGAGTTTTGATTTTTTCACATGTAAAAAATTATTGGCTTTTTTTGAAGGAAATTTGTTCACATTCTCCCAAGTGGAATTTTTTAAAACTGGCCCGTTTTGCGTGCTCTTCAGCGAATGCTCTGCTGTTTGCCGCTCGCGAGCGTCCAATAGGACCTCTCCAGCTGATACCCCCCGATCCACAGGCTGGACAGAATCGCTCGGCCCTAGAAGGCCGTATTTGACAGCCCATCATACAGTTCAGCTTATACGGGGGGTCAACATCAGTTTCATTTCTGATCAACCCATCCTACCGGAGCTAAGCTGATATTACCTCCGTCCTGTTACTAGTCCCACTTGTATTTTGGGTTGTATTTTGGCCATGATTTTAACTAATAAAATATAAGTTATACGTAGCAAAAATAATATCATTAAAAACCTACATTTGGATACAAAGCCAACAATATAATTTTTGTAACATGCATTAACATGTTATTAGTCAAATATGTGGCATGAATTTGACCAAAAATACAAAGAGAACTAATGAATCAGGATGGAGTAATACGTGGGTTTGGAAAAAAAAAACACTATTTAAGTGGTACATCTTGCAAAGATCACCCCATCTTCTCAGATGCCGGCAAATGACATTCTGCACGTACGTCACTTGTCACAATATGGGTGCTGTCTCCTTTTTCCTACATTTTGTTTGTTCAAACATTTTCTATCTAGAATCATGCATCCATATATTGAGCCGCTTTTATTGTTAGATTTCTCGCGTCAAGATCATTAAAGCATTTTAATAGGTTTCCATGATTTTTTTCATGAAAACATATAAACCAAAATAAAACCAGAAACAACAAGGTAAATAAAATAAAATCCGGTAAAAAGATGTGAACCAAAAAAACAGCAACCGGAAAAACAAATAACGGGAAAATGAAAGAAAAACCGAACCCCGGAAGCACAGTTGCGCTTCTCGCAAAAACAATTTTCTGCTTTCACGAGAAGCAAAATTATGTTTCTTGTGAAAGATGGATTTTTTCCCTGTCCGAGAAGCATAACTATGACTTGTGTGGAAGCAAATTTGTACTTTTCGTGGAACTATGCTTCTCACCGAAGCAAATATGTGTTTTTTTGTGGAAGCATAAATTTTCTGTTCCGAGAAGCAAACCTATGCACCTCACAGAACGAAATCTGTGCTTTCACAAGAAGCAAATCCGTGCTTCTGAACCATACTTGTTTTTCCTTTTCAACAAGCATAGTTGTGCTTCGTATACAATTTTTGTTACAAAACGTAGAGAAATCCAGGCAAAAAATCGAACAGCAAACATCGATCTAAAACCCAAAAATGCATAGCAAAATAAAAGAACAAAATTCAGAGGGAGCGACCAGCAGGTGACACATAGCGACGGTTGGGCGCATCACTTGGCGCGCTCGCATGTGGGTCCTTATTACCTTCAGCCACTGACTTAGTACTTACATTTTTTTGTTTCAAAAAATGCATGATTTTTTTCTGAACTACAAAAATGTACACAAATATTAAAAATATTAGTTTGAATAATTATTTCCGGATTTAATACATTTTTTAAGAAATTAGAAAATGTTGCAATTCAGGAGAAAGATCATGAATTCAAAACATTGTTGTGAATTTCAGAAAAATCAAGAAACTAAAAATTAATTATTGGATTCAAGAACTATACGTGAATTAAAAGATTGTCTGTGAATTCAAAAGATGTTTGAAAATATCAATAAGTTTGAGAGTTTAAAACGAAAAAGTTTGTGAATTTTAAAAGGGTTTTCATGAATTTCAAAAAAAATATCCTCCAACCACGCAGCTGACAAAACCCAGACCTTAACATGCCCCCCCCCCTAAAAAAGCTCACCAAAGACGTCGCCCCATTGAAGATGACGACGCCAACAACGTCGCTACAATCAAATCCGGAAGGATTTGTTTTTTCACCCACTACATTAGCAACACGAGAGGAAGAGACGGGGAGGAAAGGGACTACCTTGCCAACACTTACATGTAGGGGACAATACCCACGGGTGTCGCCACAAGTGGGCCGACATAGCCGACCACGGATTTCTTCGGTTTCTACTCCCTCGCCCACCTGAGACCATACACGACTATGACGCTTGGAGACCACCGAAGAGCAAATTTGAAACAAGGGGGCAAGAGGTTGCAGTGGAAGGGGCCATGAGATCTAGGTGCGGTTTCCCCCGAGGCCATCGCGCACCACACCCGTCTCCCACCGTCACCATGCCACCTGCACAACCGAGGTGTACGGCCAACACCTGTTAGCACCGCTTGCTGAGGATGACGCACCACTGATACGTCTCCAACGTATCTATAATTTTTATGTATTCATGCTATGTTTATAATATTTTTTACATGATTTTGGTATGATTTGGGTAGAACTAACTCGGACTGACGCTGTTTTTAGAAGAATTATCATGGTGTTGTTTTTGTGCAGAAATAAAAGTTCTCGGAATGCGCTAAAAATCAACGGAGATTTTTTCTAGAAAATATAAAAAATACTGGAACGAAGAGTTACCGGAGGGGTCCCATGGGCCCCACGAGGGTGGAGGGCGCGCCCCCTGCCTCGTGGACTTCCCGTGGGGCCCCTGACTTGTTCTCGATGTCAACCTCTCCTATAAATCCCCAAACCTTCAGAAAATAACCTAGATCGGGAGTTCCGCCGCCGCAAGCCTCTGTAGCCACCAAAAGACAATCGGGACCTTGTTCCGGCACCCTGCCGGAGGGGGGATCCATCACCGGTGGCCATCTTCATCATCCCGGCGCTCTCTATGACGAGGAGGGAGTAGTTCACCCTCGAGGCCGAGGGTATGTACCAGTAGCTATGTGTTTGATCTCTCTCTCTCTCTCGTTCTTGATATGGCACGATCTTGATGTATCGCGAGCTTTGCTATTATAATTGGATCTTATGATGCTTCTCCCCCTCTATCTTATTGTAATAGATTGAGTTTCCCTTTGAAGTTATCTTATCGGATTGAGTCTTTAAGGTTTGAGAACACTTGATGTATGTCTTGCATGTGCTTATTTGTGGTGATAATGGGATATTCACGTGATCTACTTGATGTATGTTTTGGTGATCAACTTGCGGGTTCAGTGACCTTGTGAACTTATGCATAGGGGTTGGCACACGTTTTCGTCTTGACTCTTCGGTAGAAACTTTGGGGCACTCTTTGAAATTCTTTGTGTTGGTTGAATAGATAAATCTGAGATTGTGTGATGCATATCGTATAATCATACCCACGGATACTTGAGGTGACATTGGAGTATCTAGGTGACATTAGGGTTTTGTTTGATTTGTGTCTTAATGTGTTATTTTACTACGAACTCTAGGGCTGTTTGTGACACTTATAGGAATAGCCCAATGGATTGATCAGAAAGAATAACTTTGAGGTGGTTTCGTACCCTACAATAATCTCTTCGTTTGTTCTTCTCTATTAGTGACTTTCGAGTGACTCTTTGTTGCACGTTGAGGGATTGTTATATGATCCAATTATGTTATTATTGTTGAGAGAACTTTGCATTAGTGAAAGTATGAACCCTAGGCCTTGTTTCGAAGCATTGCAATATCGTTTGTGCTCACTTTTATCATTAGTTACCTTGTTGTTTTTATATTTTTATATTACAAAAACCTATATCTACCATCCATATTGCACTTGTATCACCATCTCTTCACCGAACTAGTGCACCTATACAATTTACCATTGTATTGGGTGTGTTGGGGACACAAGAGACTCTTTGCTATTTGGTTGTAGGGTTGTTTGAGAGAGACCATCTTCATCCTACGCCTCCCACGGATTGATAAACCTTAGGTCATCCATTTGAGGGAATTTTACCATTGTCCTACAAACCTCTACACTTAGAGGCCCAACAATGTCTACAAGAAGAAGGATGTGTAGTAGACATCAAGCTCTTTTCTGGCGCCGTTGCCGGGAAGGTTAGCGCTTGAAGGTATATCTTTAGATCTTGCAATCGAATCTTTTAGTTTCTTGTTTTATCACTAGTTTAGTTTGTAAAAGAAAAATACAAAAAATAGAATTGAGGTTGCCTCATATGCTTCATCTTTTTAATGTCTTTCGTGAAAATAAGGATTCCGATAATTGTGCCAAAGTGTTAGAAGAAGAACGCACTAGAATGTTTGGCACTAAATCTTTAGATGATGAGCATGATTGCAATGTTGTTCGTATGAATTCTTTGAATATCCATGATGCTAATGATATGCAAAGCCACAAGCTTGGGGATGCTATGTTTGATGAAGATGATATTTTTTGTCCCCCAAATTTTGATGAGCAAATTTATTATGATGAGATCATGCCCCCTATTTATGATGATTATTGTGATGACTTGTATGCTATAAAGAATAATGATAACCATGAAACATCATGATTTTAATTTTCAATTGGGTTATGCCTCACATGATAGTTATTTCGTTGAGTTTGCTCCCACTACTATCCATGAGAAGAAAATTTGCTTATGTGGAGAATAATAAAAATTCTATGCTTGTAGATTATGAAAAGAATGCTTTATGTGATGGTTATATTGTTGAATTTATTCATGATGCTACTGAAAATTATTATGAGGAAGGAATATATGCTTGTAGAAATTGCAATAATATCAAGTTTCCTCTCTATGTGTTGAAAATCTTGAAGTTTTGCTTGCTTTACCTTCCTATGCAAGTTGATTCTTGTTCTCATAAGTTGTTTGCTCACAAAATCCCTATGCATAGGAAGTGGATTAGACTTAAATGTGCTAGTCATATGCTTCATGATGCTCCCTTTATATTTCAACTCTTATTTTTTATGTGAGCATCATTGACATCATCATGCCTAGCTATAAAGGCATTAAAGAAAAGCGCTTGTTGGGAGACAGCCCAACATTTTTACCTACTGTTTTTGTGTGTTCACATGATTATGATACTGTAGTAATCATGTTTTATAGCTTTTGTTTCAATAAAGTGCCAAACAAGACATTTGGGATGATCTATGGTGATAGTTGATTTGATCTTGCTGAAAAACAGAAACTTTTGCGCTCAGGAAAACAATTCTCATTTCTAACAGAAGTGTGATAAAATACTGATTATTTTTGTGGAAGATTAATAAACAAATTTCCTAGGAATTCCTAATTTCTCAGGATTTTTGGAATTATAGAAGTATTCGAGAGTTACATATTACTATAGACTGTTCTGTTTTTGATAGATTATGTTTTTTATGTGTTGTTTACTTATTTTGATGAATCTATGAGTAGTATCGGAGGGTACGAACCATATAGAAGTTGGAATACAATAGATATTACACCAATATAAATAAATAATGAGTTCACAACATTACCAAAAGTGGTGATTTTATTTCCTTATACTAACTGAGTTTACGAGTTTTCTGTTGAGTTTTGTGTTGTGAAGTTTTCATGTTTTGGGTAAAGATTTGATGGAATATGGAATAAGGAGTGGAAAGAGCCTAAGAATGGGTATGCCCAAGGCACCCCAAGGTACAACCAAGAGCCTAAGCTTGGGGATGCCCCGGAAGGCACCCCTCTTTTGTCTTCGTTCATCGGTGACTTTACTTGGAGCTATATTTTTATTCACCACATGATATGTGTTTTGCTTGGAGCGTCATTTTCTTTTATTAGGATTTGCTTGATGTTATTTAGAGTAATATTTTGCATCTTTTACTTCAATAAAAAGGTCAAGTATAGCCTTTACCATGCTTATTTTTCAAGTCTATATGTTGCTATTTTAAAAATAGAAAGTTTGCTGTTATGTTTTGAATATTTGTGAATAGTCAGGACATGATAAAATCTTGAAATTTTTACACAATGAGTAAAAACAAATTATCTACTGTGTGGTTATTTTTAAGAATTTTTGGAGTTAGTGAAGTATGATTCCACTTGCATTCTTTACAGACTGTTCTGTTTAGACAGATTGCTGCTATGTTTGCATATGTTTACTTATTTAATGATTCTATTTAAGGATAGGAGTATTAAATATGCAGAGGTATTTAGTACGCAATGTCAAATTATCATTTTAGTGATTTTCTACAGTAGAGAATGATAAGGTTTTGCGTTGATTTATACTAACTTATCTCACGAGTTCTTAAGAATTAGGGTTGTTTGAGAGAGACCATCTTCATCCTACGCCTCCCACGGATTGAAAAAACCTTAGGTCATCCACTTGGGGGAAATTTATTACTGTCCTACAAACCTTTGCACTTGGAGGCCCAACAACGTCTACAAGAAGAAGATTGTGTAGTAGACATCAACCACCACCACCCGAAGTCCTCCACAGGGGATGAAGCAACTAGATCCTCCCTGCCACCATCCCCGGCGGCCACACGGCGTTCCGTCACCCCCCACCGGTGACGGCGAGGGAGAGGAGAAGAGGAAGGGAGCCATCACGATGGGCTAGGTTTTGCGTCGCCCATGCGGAGCCAAGGGACGGAGGTCTCTCTCTCTTGAAGAGATCTGTTCAGTAGCACACAAATTCATGTTAGATGAATTATTCATGACGTGCATAGTCCCTTGTTATTTAATTGGTTTTGTATTGTTTAGGTGATAGCCCTTTTGAAGAAACTTCCAGTGATACTCACGTCCTCGATTTTTAACTACTCAATTCACTTTTCATTTAATGAAAGGATAAAGCCATGCACGTTGCTTGAAAAGAAATTATTTTCTTCCTGCTTTAAGCCTAGATAAAGCCGCACACGAGCCACACGTTAGTCAGGTTGATTGATGTTTCGTTTGCATCTTCTCTTTCCGTTCTTCTGTTAGCATTTTTCACTTTTCACTTTCAACTTTCCTGAAGAACAAGAATAAGGAATATGATATTAAAAAGGCAAAGTTGAATGGTTATTCAACATCACCTTTCTTGAAGAACAAGAACATGTGAAACAACCCTAGTTGATGAGGATATGGCGTCCGAGCCTTGCCAACTAGGCAAGGGGCGGGCACACCATCTCTAGATGGGCCGAATCAACCACTCGGGCCAGGGCTCCAATCGGCCGGCCCACCATCCAACGGGCCATGATAATAGACGTCCATCGGCGTACAACATGGCCCGGGCCAATCCGATGACACAAGCCCACCTTATTAGCCGACCCGAGCCATGTAACCCTATCTCGACCAGCTATATAAAGCGACAGGGACATTTCTGGCAGGAGGCGTTCTAACACATCCGAGAGCCTTCAAGTGATAGGGTTTTGCACCTACACCTTCTTCCTTAGCTGCCACTGCGGCTAGGAACTTGTAATCCAAGAAACAACTCTCTTCGACGATCTTCCCTATTAACGACGAGCACTCGAGCAATACAACCATCATAGGCAAAATTAGGGTGTTACCTACCGGGGGAGGGGACCGAACCTGTGTAAGCTGCTTGTCTCCTCTGCCACAATCTCGATCCGCCACTCTCACCCATCCGGAAAAATATGTCGGCACTTGACGGTACTGCCGGTCTTAGAACACCGACACTAGGGCCGGCCCCCATCACCCCATCTTTCTCCCTTCTCTCCTCCCCGTCATCTGGAGGCACCTCTGGGAAAAGCTGAAGCGACATTTGCTGTGGTGGCCCTTTTTTCCTCAGAAGATGCGGAGTCTTGCGGGGCCACTAGGCGTCGACAGAGGTGAGGGTTCAATCCTGAGAATTAATTGGTGCAGAGGCGGCACCGAAGCATGGTGCCAACTATCAAGGAGGTGCATGTGTGTCGCGTGGTGCCAATTATCACGGAGGTGCGGGTGCGCCACATGATGCCAATTATCACATAGGCATGGACGCGGGCTTTATCGACTGCGCACTAGCATTGAATGCTCGGTGGTATGATGGCGTGGATACGGTGGTCAGCTGCACGTGGAACCACAAACCTGCATGTTGACAAGTGTTGACTGTGGCGGTTGGCCAGATGTGACTCCATCGCGAGTGCAGATCTAGACTCAAGCTGGTCGCGGCGTACGCGCGACAATATAGTGGCGTGGGCTGCAAGGTGTTACCATGGCACTCATGGATACCACCAATGAGACGGTGGTGCGACAGTGACAGAAAGCGATATGATGACATCTTCTCTTCCGATGAAATCTCCTTTAGCTAGCCAGTTTTGTGTGAGAAGAGGTAGATTATAATGTTGGCAATTGAGATCGAGGCTGTATTTCTCTCTTGGTAAGAACCATGATTTAGTCTTTTTCTTAGATTAGGCACAATAGATAGATGTGCTCACGCTGTATTATTTGTTGAATGTGTTGGCTTAAAATTTTGCTTTGGGGTCGGTGCTTTGGATTTGGTTAACCAGTCGGGCGAGCGATGATTCCTTCTCAAAGACATTGCCTTGGAATCTTATGCCATTTGTTACCTTAATCATTGGACTATAGTCCATTGTCATAGGTTTTCCGACTTTTCATAGAATGCATAGATTTTACCGCCAGCTAATCTATTGTCCATTGTGATTTTTTTGGCCTGTTTGCTCGGCTTTGATTTGGGCCGTTATTTTTAACAAATAATAGTAGTAGTATTTGACAATGTTTGTGCATTAATCGACGTAGAGGCCTTTATTTGTTTTAAAATAAATAAATATAACTTCATATTTCAAATTTCTAAAACACAAATGCTGAAAAGGAGCGTGAGACAAACATGCCGTCCCGGAAGGTTTGTGCGAACTAACCTTTGTTGCCATGTTTTCATCTAGCCTATCGATCTATATGCACCCGCTAGCACACATAATTAGCACGTCAGTCGCGTGTAAACACCTCAGTCATAGTGGGCGGTGGTGGAAGCACGATCAAGCATTCTCTCGTGTCTGTGAATCAATTTGTGGTTGGATGGTATTCCCAGCCGATCAGGGTTCAAATCCCGGTGCTCATATTATTTCTGGATTTATTTCAGAATTTTTGGCGATGTGCTTTCAGTGGGAGGAGACGTTTCCGTCGACTATGAGGCACCTACGATGACTTCGTAAGTCTCAAGATGATATGCCAACTCAGTCTCTCGAAGATGCTCATAGGGATAAGACATGTGTGTATGCGTGTATGTATGAGCGCTTGCGTCTGTATTGTGTTAAGAAAAAACATTCTCTCACGTCTGCTGGCGCAAAGACCTACACTACTGCTTGGTTTGGTCGAGTCCAGTGGCGGAGCTTGAAAGAAATTTCAGGAGGGGCGAAGAAATCTCAAACGGGCTGCATAGCACAAAGCTTCAAATATGCTCGCCCCAAGTCATCTCTTGGATTACCTGGATATTGTCAAATTTGTGGACGTAGACACGTAGTGTTGGACCCCGCTGCAAAAATTCAATCCCTCAAAGTAGGACTTCATTTGTCTGATGGCCTTATTGTTGCGGCATCGGAGGATGTGGTCCGTGTTGCTCAAATTCCAGCAACAACAGAGGAGGCTGAACATGTATTGCTTCTGTTTGTGTTGGTTTGTCAACTTTACATTCAACTGAATCGCCTCACTTTTTTTTTGAAAAATACATAAATTGTTTTCCCTCAAGAATTGTATTCACCGTTTTTCTGTGAAGGACATTTTCTATTCAGCACAAAATCCATGACCTAATTAGAATTTTCCCCAACTAAGAAAGAAAATGCAGAATTAAAATACTCTAAATTTCCACAGTTTGTAGAGGGGGGAGACAGAGAGAGCCAGCGAGAGCAATTTGTTCACCAGCTCACTTCGGAACTGCGCGCGGCGCCGGTGTTGCCTGATTCTGTTTGCGTCCGTGCGGCAGCAATGAGAAGTCAGGACTCAGCAGATAGGAGCGGAGATGTCTCTGACCAGCAACGACCAATCCCTAGCCGTTCGGCGTTCGCCTGCCAGCGGCCAACCTCCACGCCGACAAGCCACAGCGGCCGCCGGCCAGTCCGCCGGTACGGTGCCCCATCCCCACTCTCAGGCGTCAGCTGTCACAGGTCAAACGTGAAATCTTATAGCACGTTTGGTTCCTGGGCAAGCTCTTGCCTTGCCTCGCAAAGCAAAGAAGCTAAGCATTTGGTTCCTCGGCAACTGGTCTCCTTACCCGCAGTTTCCAGATTTTTCTACGTTTGTGTGAGCGAGCCGATTTGGCTAGCCTCCGTTGGCAAGGCTAGCCTTGCCCGACAAGGTGAGCGGGCGAGAGATCCAAACACTCCCTTAATTGCTCTCGCTCGCTTCGCTGGGTGCAACGAGTAGATAAGAAAATGGGCCTTGTGGGCTGTAAAAAATGGGCCCAGGTTCGCCCCCACGAAGCTCCGCCGTTGGTCGAGTCCACCACGAAATCGGGTCAAGAGCTCGCCAGCCAACTCACCAACCTTCCTTCACGCCGGTCGCCGTATACCACCAGGTCATATATCTATCGAAATCAAATCAAAAATCAGTCGCAAAAAGAAAAATCAACCAGGAGGAACCCGACAACGGAAAGAGTAGCAGACGAGCGGATCCACCAGAGACGAGACGAAAGCGACGTGCTAGGGAAAGAGGAGAGAGGCTGCGTGGAATTCCAACGCCAACCCCAACCGAGAATGCGGTCGGGTCGCCGGTGCGCCATGACCAGACGACGTCGACCCGCCCATGTTTCCACGCCGCGAAGCTCCCTCGAACCCCCCCGCGCGCGCGCACGACAACAAGGCACGAACCGGCGACCGCTCGGTCGGTCCGGCGTTTCCACCACGCCTCCCTGCTTCCGGGAACCTTCCTCGCTCCCGGCTTTCTTCCCAAGTCCCGGCCGTCGTCCGTCCCCCCTTCCAACTTCTTTCCCGCCTTCTCGCGAGGCTACCCGGGACTATATATGCAAGCCTTCCGGCTCGGCAAATAGCATCCAGCACGCAGCGACAATTCTCATCTCGGAGGCGAGCAAGAAGCAAGCACCAAGGCAACCAGAGCGGAGGAAACAGGCACAGACAGAGTGACATGGACATGGAGATGACATCTTCCTCGGCGCCGGCAGCGTCCTACTTCAACTTCTCCGTGGCGCAGGCCGTGGTGACCATCTCCATCAACGTCGTCCTCGTCTGGCTCTCCGCCCTCGTCAAGTCCTCCACCTCCTCCTCCTCCTCCGCCAGCCGCCGCTCGGCCGCCCCCGCGCCGGAGCCGGAGCCAGCGCAGCCTGCGCCGGCGAGTGGCGCCTCGGAGGTCGACCTGGACGTGGTTCTCGGGGTGATGGGCGCGGGCGGCGCCGCCTCGGTCGGGTTCGAGGACGCGGCGGCGCTGTTCGAGGAGGAGGAGGCCACCGTGGAGGAGGCCGCGGGGGCGTTCCGCGTCTTCGACCGCAACGGCGACGGGTTCGTCGACGCCGGAGAGCTCCGGAGCGTGCTGAGGTCGCTCGGGTTCACCGCCGGCGTCGCGGCCGCCGAATGCCAGCGCATGATCGACGCCTATGACGAGAACAAGGACGGCCGGATGGACTTCCAGGAGTTCCTCACCTTCATGGAGAGGAGCAGCTCGTGAAGTGGCCGCCGGCGTCCGATCACCGATGATTTGCTCAATTCGTTTGTTTGTTCGTTCGTTCTGCTTACTTGTCCTTTTTCCGGCCCGAATGGAGCCGAATGGTGCACCGTGCACACAATCTCGTGTGTATTTTAATCCGATTCTTTATACAATACATATGCTTTTGATGGGATTATGTATATTAGCCATGGAGCAAATATTTAGAATATTTTTATCAAATTATTTTTGGCATATCGGTCTTTTACGAGATGGTCTTTACTTAACTTGTACTATAATCTTTATGATATGAGTGAGACACATATTTCTTTTGGAAAAGGAGGACATCCCTGTCCTCTGCATGAGAAGGATGCATATTATCATGCAAAAAATAATAATATAGAATCTTTTCACCAAATTATATTTCTTGGATGAATCATATATCGGCACGGTTCTACCATTGCGTTCAACTTTTGCATTACATCAACTTTATAATGACACAAAGGCCGGGCCGGCTCGTCATTTCAGCAACTAATTTCTTGACGAATGTCATGTGTTCTTCATCGTATCACGATGTGAATAGTCTCTGCTTGAAACAGGAATATGTCAACAGTCAACTGCAAATGATGTATCACCACGTAGCGTTGACACTATCTACATGGCTGGAAGCCTAGAACCATCTTGTTTAATTCCGTTTTGGCTCGCTTGTTTAATTCTGTTTTGACTCGCTTAACGTCCTATGACATGTCCATGTTCGTGATGAATTACTCTCTTGTGGAAAAAGGGGATAAACATAGAAGAAAGTTTATGTGGAATAAGAATCGCATGGTTTGATGGACGAGGGTGTGTATAGATTCTACTAAAAAAGGAGGCTCGGGTGCGAAGAATATTGGAAAATAAAATATTGTTCTCCTTTTGAAATGGTGGTGAAAGCTTGAGGCTCGACCGGCGATCTGGCTGCGTATTAGTAAAGCCAAATATTGTAGACATAAAAAATTATCACATCGATAAAAACTAGGTTGTTGATTCCCGCTTGTATCACGAAATTAAAGATTTTTGTACGATTATTAGGCGTAGACTTCTCTTGCAGAAAGGCGATATTGCTATATTATGGGAATATGTTATCTTTTTTTGCGGGTCATGGAAATATGTTATCATTCACAATAAAAATAATTTGAATGAACATTATCCTGATCTTTATAATATTTGTCACAACCAGGAATAGAAATGTACTGTCGGTGATTTGGAAAATATAACCGTACTTTAGCTTTTCGTCGCATATTGTCTTGTCACCTGATTTACTTACGCGGTGTGGAGGGAGGCCGGGATGACAGATGAAGTTGCATCCATACCTAGAAATGATGATCCTGGTAAGATTTCCTAGTTCATGAACAAGAAAGGTGAGTTCACCACCAAGTCGATGTACCAGCGGCTGGGAAATTATGTTTCTGGTGCTAAAGATCAGGTTTTCTTATGATAGTTTCTTCAAAAGGTTGTGCTAACTAGAGAAGTTATGTTCCCAGCTAAAAGAAACTAGAGAAGTTATGAGGAAGGAAAATGGTCTGGTAATCCATTTGTTTGTTTTGTGATCAGATTCAAACTGCACAACACTTGTTCTTTATTTGTTCTGTTGCTAGAGTTGTCTGGCGAACAATAGGTTTGATATTTAGCACTGAGTGTTGTCCCAATAGTATTTGGCAATTCTATGCATGGTGTCATTTGTTTTTCCCGCCGGAGAGAAATTCTATATTGTGGGTTTGGTTAATATTTGTTGGGCCATCTGGCTCTCGCGCAATAATGCAATCTATGTGAAAACATTGATCAAGTCTCCATTTGAATTTGTCTTTCCCGCATGCTCTTTTTTTATTTTACTGTGTGGGTCTCTAGAAAGCTAACAACGCGTCGAAATTGAAGGAGATCGCAGAGATGCTCAAGATCAACGCCATCCACTTTTTATGCCTCTACCAAGGATCTATTCAAGGCACATCTTGCTAGTGGGGTCGCCGACCGATTGAGGCTCCCAAGATGGAGATGAAGCCGATTGTTTTGTTGATGATTCTATTTTGTTACTCGATATTGTGTCTGGCGGTCTTTGTGAAAATCCGGGGTTGTCTTTTGCTTGTCCTTCTGGATTCTTAGTCTAGGTTGAGTGATAACATGTTTTCGCCCCATAATGCACAGGCCAATTGTGGATGTGCGCAATGGATTTCTTGATGGTGCCTCGAACTCACTTCTTTCCATTTCCTGCCCCATGTACAAACTTTTTATATTTCTGTCATGTAAGGTAATGGAAATGGGAAAGCCCAATTAAAAATGGAGGTAAATCGAGGAAAATATTCAAATATTAGTTTTGAAATTGAGTTATATACAATAACTCGTTCCCATGAAAATAGAACTCGTCCACCACGGCACCTTTTTTTGTTTATAAAATTCTGGTCTCCTTTTTCATCGTATGACTAAAGTTGTTGCCTTCTTTTTGTTGGCTTATGCAGAACATATATGTACTACCTTTTGGTAATGGTGAAAATTCCAACAACCCAACGTATTTCCTTCAACAACATCCCACTCAACAAATGAATTGTCTTTGCCGCTCTATTTACATCGCACATAATTGAAATGAGTTTGGACTAAAACTTTATCCCACAATATCTATTGAAGCATGCTACGCGGGATATGGCATACCATACACATTGTCCCTCAATCCCTGTTCATGGACACAAGGCTATAATTTAAGATACAAATTTAAACATCAGGTGCTCCAATCTCCAAGTACAAACCTTCTCTCAGACAAATGGAACTTAGGATTAGCAGTGAAGTAAGTTGCAACGATTCCTCGGAAAAAGAAGTAAGTTGCAACGAGGTTGTCACACTGTAAAGCACTAGAACTTGCTGTTGAGGTTGCGGTATACTCAATTCTCCGAAGAAAGATTGGAGCCACGTCATACAATTAGCAACAGCCTTGTATTTCTCTTTGTTTGCTTGAGACCTTGAGTGAGAAATTGAAGAAAACAAGGACGGCCGGATGGACTTCCAGGAGTTCCTCAACTTCATGGAGAGGAGCAGCTCGTGAAGTGGCGGCCGGCGTCCGATGACCGATGATTTGCTCAACTCGTTTGTTCGTTCATTTTGCTTGCTTGTCCTTTTTCCGGCCCGAATGGAGCCGAGTGGTGCACCGTGCGCACAATCTCGTGCGTATTCAATCCAATTCTTTATAGTACGATATATGCTTTTTAGCACTATATGATGAGATGGAGCAAATATGTAGAATCTTTACACTAAATCATTTTCCTTTGACGGGTTCTATCTTTAGCCATGGTTCTATTGTTGTAATCCAACTTTTGCCTTGCGTCAAATTTTAATGACATGGAGGCCGAGGCACTTCGTTGTTTCATCTAAGGGCATCAGCAGTGTATAGAGGCTGTGCTGCCTCTATCCTGGGCCCAGCAATGCTACATCTGCGTAATTTATTTACGTAATGTTACATTGAGGCTGATTTGGAGGACTATCGTTAGTCATTAGGGGCGCGCGGGCTCACCTTGAAATCAGGGGGAAGTTTTGATTGGTGGAGAAAGAAAAGTACGTAAGATTAACTAGGATTCATACGTAGGTGTAGCATTTTTTATCCTGGGCCCCACTTCCAGCCTCTAATCAGATCTAAAAACCACGTAGTGTGTAGCATCACATGTTGACTCTAAGGAATGGACCCAAAATAGAATAAACAATGAAGAATGCGTTGATCAGTTTGTATGGCCTAGCCACGGCCATACACTGACTAGTAGGACCATGTCGTTGTTTAATCCTTGGAGGTAGCCTCCAAGGCTTGTGTCGATGCCAAGCTTAAAAAACTTAGAGGCAATGTCTGCGGTGTGTAGAGGCGGGCTTCAAGCCTTTAGAGGCAGCTATAGAGGCTGAAAGCCATTACATTGTGGATGCTCTAAGGCTAACTCCAACGCGCCGACCTACTTGGTCCATGTACATCTGTTTGCTACAACCATTTGAGAATTCGGCCAGTGACTGAGCACGTCTACCAATCCTAAGTCATGAATGAACGGTGGTAGGATGAACTATGAACTACAGATGAACACAAAAAACTACCCAGATTTGGGCCACCTTCTTAGTGTAATACCCTACTCCTGCCTTGTTTCTTATTGCAATGGTAGAAAGCTACAATGTGTGTTTGTTACAAGATGAAAAGGTCGACTCTCGGTGAGGCTTCGGCCTCCCCTATATATATTGTCAATGGACGACCTGCCCAAGGCCTCTATTGGTCGAATATACATTGGAATAGGCTGGTCTAGCTTGTACTGGTGGCATGGTTGCCCATGGCACGCTTGTACGAATGATGATGACGTCCTCCCGGGGTAGTGTGTTACCCCCCGATACTTACCCGCCTCCTTGGGTATACGTTGGGTGGCAGCGAGGTACTGCCACTGTAACAATTTTGGCAGTGGGTGAATCTTACTGTAGCCGTTGAGGATGACTTCGTCCACATGGGTCCTGCCGGAGCCCATGCGCAAGGGCTAGTCATTCAACCTTTGTCCCTTCTCTGACGCAGGCAGCAATGTTCCTTGGTACGGGCCATTGCGCGGCCTCCAAAGTCAAGGCCCACTTCTCCCGAACGGGCATGTGGTGTGTCAATGCGGCCTCCCGGGAAGATATCGCGAAAGGCTCCCCTGGGTTAGTCTATTTCCATGTCTCATACTGTCCCCCGATGACCCAGGTCATGGTCCAACGGGTGCATCAGGGTCTTCAAAAGATATTCCCCTCGATGGAGAAATATCCATGCCTTCATCGTCAAGGTTCCTCTTACCAGATTAGTAATACCCTGGTTTTACTTATGCCGACAGTAGCCCCCGGGCCCGTTACCCGTCTTAGCGGCTGCTCGGCCCGAGACGGGGGATGGGGCCCTGCCGCTCCAAAGCCTTGACGCATGGCGGCCGGCCACTCATGAAGAGACCGGGTGTTGAAGACTTTTTCTATATTGCACTGAAGGATGGCTTGACGTGCGTTTTTGTCAGACCATAGGAGCGCCTTGATTACCACCCACGCTCGCGGCGCGTCCTTGGGAAGCGAAGAATGTGGGCAGTAATTGCCGAGAGGCAGGTGGTTTCCCTTCCGTTTGCCCCTTGGTTTATAAAGGTGAGGTGCTAGAGCATTATTAGCTTGTTTTGTCGTCCTTGCCCCCAACCATTATCTTCGCCATCGCCACAACTCTTCTACTTTTTCTCGCATCTGCCCCCATCCAGGATCTTTTTCCATGGAGTCTCATAGATCCAAGCCCACCGTGGATAAGGGGAAGAAGAGCAAGGAGGCGATGGTGCCGCAACCGCTGGAGCCGCCCCTGCACGAGTCGGCGTATGCGGATGCCGATAGCGAAGGATCTTCACTTCTTGGTCGGTGGTCATAGGCGTGAGTGGGGGCGCATGAAGCCGATGTCGGCAGGCAACCAAGGAGTAGATGCGAAGGTGGTTCCCATCTTTGTCAATTTCCTTGTCGCCGGTCTGGTGCCTCATTACTCTGACTTCTTCTTTGCGGTTCTGGAGCACCGTGGGCTTCATATGCTGCATCTCCATCCAAACGCGGTGTCGGTCTTGGCCATCTTCGCCCATTTTTGTGAGGGCTTTGTCGGAGTGCGACCGTCGCTGGAGCTTTTCCGGCATTTCTACTCCTCCCGCCTGAACTCCATGAACAGACAGATCTCTGGATGTGTGACCTTCCGCCTCGCAGTGAAGAAGGCGGATATGAGTTATATCCCGGTGAATTTGTACTCTCATGTGAGAGAGTGGCACCGGAACTGGCTGCCGGTCAAGACTCTGCGTGGCTCCCCTTTGCTACGTGAACTAGAGTCTCCCCCGCCTGTGATTAAGCGCCCTGGACGGACAAGTTGTGTTGGCAAGGCCTTCGACCCAGTTCACCAATGCGTTAAGTTGTTTGCGGTGTGGGGTTTGGATGGTCGTATGGTGGCGAGCAGTTTCGCTCGCCATTGGATTTCCTCTCTTCAGTTCCGGAAGGAGCCGACCTGGATGCTCGCGGGGAAGGTGGACGGCCAACGCTTACACTGAGATGCCCTCCCGGGTGAGAATCTATCATGGGTGGGTTCAATTTCGACGGGGCCTCGGGCCTGCCACCTTCGGTTGGGATGCTTCATAACAGCTAGACCCATGATGTCATCCTAAACAGGATGCCGATGTGTGACAGGTGGGGTCTTGTTCTCGTGGGTTCGGTGGACCCCGAGAGGTCGAATCCCTTCTCACCGCAAGCGGCCTTGATCGGGCCCAACTCTGAGGGGGTAGCAGAGGAGAAGGAGGACGGAAATGACTCTGAGGGCTCTTTCAGCACCCCAGACAGGGGGGGGGGGCGCACCTCCACCACCCAGCCGGAAACGTGCCTTATCTCCCGTAGCCCCCGGCTCTACTACCCGAGCCCAAGGATGACACTGCGCTGCCAGCACCAGGTAAATGTTGAGTTTGCTTTTTGGTTATTGGGACACTCTTGCTCACTGTTGGTCTTTGTCTTTAGTTCTTCGACCGGGGACGATGACGTGCCGAAGGTGATTCCTCCTTCAGCCACCAACACATCCTCGGGGGATGTTGTGGAGGTTCCGGCAGCCCCCGATCCTGGAAAGGCTCGTGTTTTACGGGACCATGCCAGTGGTCCTGTTGGAGGGCCGGACCTGAGCTTTTCCTTCCGCCATGACCGGCTCAAGAGGATGGACCGCCAAGGACAAGTATGTAGATTATTCCTTACGGGTGTAGGCTTTGTATCCCTCAAGTTGTTTTTAACTGTTGCTTCGCCATGCGTGTAGCCCATCTCGCCCCTGTCGCCCGCCGAAGAAGGTGGAGCGGGTGCTGACGAAAAGGACGACCGGTGAGGATGATTTGGCCTCGTCACTAGGCGCGGAGGTGGCGAGCTACCTTGCCGCGAGAGGATTGCAGTCGGAGGTGGGGAACGCGGATGTCTCCTCGCGTGCTTCCCCATCATCCATCCCAGATCCAAACATCATCGTGGTAGCAGGGGCCGAGGCCGGTGACCCAGAGGCAGGCCGTAGGGCTGAGGATGTGGAGTCTTCCAGGGAGGCTGCCGAGACGCCTGGAGCGGGGCAGATCCCTTTACAGCAGAGAACCCCGTGCAAGAAGATGGCTCTGAGGCGGCGACGGCCCCCGATGGCTCTGTTGGAGAGGACGATGGTGCCGCTTGAGCCAAGGAGAAGAGTTCCTCCAAGAGCACCTTGACACGAAAGGCCCCCGTTATTGGGTCTATGGGGGGCTCCTGGACCCCGTCGGGTGATGATGCCCCGGGGAGTGCCGCCGTCCCAAACACCCAGGCCCTGGAGGCCCCCGTTATTGGTCTAGGGGGGGCTCCATCCGGCAATCCCTCAGGCAGCGGCACCCCTACTCTTTCAGCACTAGCAGGAGGTCACCCGGCAACCTGGGACTTGAACAATGAGTGGGTTGGTTCGACCACAAAGAACCTAACCATCTGAGTTATATTCAGTTCGCGAAATGGTCAGATTTTTTACAAGCTTCTTAACCGGCGCTTTACAAAATGAATATTTAGCAATAGGTGGACATAAAATTTACTGAGCAAGAGAGCAATGATTGGATTTCAAGAACAATCTCTTTTGTTGTGAAATAAGAGATTATTGCCGTGCCACAAAATAAAACAATACAAAAACATATAGCAAAGGAGGAACATACTTGAGACAGTAAAGGAGAAATGCCTCATATGATACTCTTTGCACATAATCAGAATGGAAGCCAGAAGGCAAAATGCATGAGCAGCGATGAAACAATAATGGCCCTGTTTGGATACTCTAACCAAGGTTAGAGTTAGAGTTAGTTTCTAACTCTAGACTAACCCTGAACTAACTCTAACCAAGATGGTTGTTTGGATCACAGGGTTAGATTGACAGTAAATGCATTTTTTCTCACTTTCTAGCCGGATTTGGTGTGGCCTTGAATCATAAAAGGTTGACGAACAACAAATACTCACTTCACATCGCTCTTAAAGAAGCCTAGGTGCAATCAATGAAGACTCCACAAATAAGTGAAGCCTAGCCGCAACGAGGGGCGCTGGTCGAGTGGCTTAACAGCGACTGGGGCGCAAGAGACGACGCCGTGGCTCGAGTGGATGAACGGGGAGGGATGCCGCCGTGCCGGAAGGAGCAGGATGGGGGCGGGGGAAGCGGTTGCGGGATGGGGGCGACGGGCGGGCGTGGCGGGGAGCTGTGGGACGGGGGCTGCGGGGGCTGCGGGAGCGGCGGCGGGATTAGGGCGACGGGGCGGGGCGATTGGGGCGGCTGGCTGGTGCGGGAGGATGAGGTACTAGTGCAGGAGAGGGTATTTTTTTAATGGGACCAACCACATCTAACTCCAATTAGCACCTCCCCACCGGGTTGGATTTTTTTGCCAGGTTAGAGCAACTAACTGCTATCTAACTCCACCTGTTTGGATCCTCTAAGGTTAGTTTAGCCTGAACTAACCAACTCTAACTCTAACTGCAGCATCCAAACAGGGCCAATGACAAGAATGAGCATTACTTGGTGCTGGTCTACTTGATGTTATTCAGTTACATTCTGCCATGATTCATCAAGGCACAGTAGGGAGTATCCCGACCTTTCTCTATGATAAGACAGAACTATAACAAACAAATCGGGAATCAGACTCAACAGCGAGTACACTGAATGAACCTGAACACCTGACAAGCAAATGGGCGTCAATCACCTTGCATGAGCAGATCCTAACTGGCATAACACTACACAGAAAAGCTCAACATATAACCCCGCCAGTAATTTTTCAGTTCATATATAAGCTCACTTCATCGCGAAGTGAGAACAGATTTTAGTTACATCATCAGCGTTGATGCATGATTACATTGAAAGCATTAGGAATAAGAATATTGTTAAATAATATTCTCATTTCCAAAGAGCAGTCTAAATTACGGTGGAGTTATTCCTTCTTCAGTTTGACACTCCTTTTCCCTTTCCTGATTGAATCTTGCATGCGCGAAATCCTCACTTCAGAATCCTGAGCTCTTATTTTCTTCCACAACTCTTCATAAGACTTGGGTATAGTGTAATACTCATGAAACATTAGTCTAGTTGCCCTACAGGAGGAGAAATGCAAATTATTAGATCATTAATTAGAGTTATCACGCTGAATGCATGTTGTTGCTAGAGAGAAGGTAGTAGTAGTAGAAGTTAATTAAGAAGTTGTACAATTCACGATGATTGCAGTAGGTGAGAAGATGATCAGCGATGGTGAAGGTCCGGACGGATGGGCGAATCTTCTCCTTCACGTCATGGACCTGACACAACGTCGTTGGCCACTCAAATGACTGGCTGCTCAGGGAATGCATGACAACCGGATCCAGGAGTGGCACAGTGAGGTAAATTGAGTTGCTGCTGATGGAAGGAAGGTTCTTTGCCTTCACGGACAGGCACTTGTCCATGGATACAAACAATGCCCGGTCGCCAAGACTGCTTACTGGAATCAGTTCCCAGTGGCCAAGGCTTACATCAACCTTGAAGATCACAATGACATAACGTCGCCACTCCTCCACATCATGACCCACCAAGTTCATAGACTTGACAACAAGTAGCATGTGGCCATCGGACTCCACAAGGTAGTAGCTGCATAAAAATGGGTTGCCAAACTTAATTGGAACATGAGCAACGACAGGGCCAGGGCCGAGTGGTTTTGGAGCGTAGACTTGCACAATCTGCCTTGAAGTCTGCAGGAAACCGTAAAGCTGGCCTTGGAAGGGCAAGGTATTGGAAAGATACATGTCCTTGTGAATGACCTCCCAGCTTGAGTGGCCCGCATCAGCACTGAGCACCACAGGTGACCAAGGGAACCAGGCCACAACGACAATGGAAGTGGTGGATGACACACTGCTACAAACGGCAGCGTTCATGCGGAGCACGCAGTTGCAGTTCCTGATCAGCTTTTGGTAGACGGGGACGAGGGATGGGAAGTCGACCACGACCCGTGTGAAGCGGTGGAGCACGCGGATCGTGGTTTTCTGCTTGTGGAGCAGGATGACAAGCCCATCAGTGAAGCCAACGATCCTGTGGCGCTGGAGCTCGGGCAGGCGGATGCGGAGGCACCTGGCCGTTCGGTTCTGGAAGAAGGTTATCTGGCAGGCGTCATCCGGGCGGACGGCGTCGCTGTCGCAGAGCGCGACCCAGTGGACCGGGCGGAGAGATCGTATCCGCAGGGTGGGGTCTCGCGGGCTGGGCGCGCAGGCGCACCACCCCGAGCAGACCACGCGGAAGGCAATGTAGTCCACCACGTCGAATTCCAGCACCAGCGCGGCGAGTTGGTGGTCTATGTCATCCGGGAGGGATGCCCAGCCGGTCACCTGCGCCGGAGCGGGGGAAATCCGACATTTGCAGGGGGGAGAAGGGGAAACGACGGGCCTTTACGCTTCCGGCCGGCCGGAGCAAAAGAAGGCGCCTTTCTCCCCATCCCGCACCTCTGGCTTGTTCGGATGCGTTGCTCTCGGGGGCCCCTCACTCATCGACCGGGGCTAAATAGGCCTCCTCCGGCTCCTATCAGTCTGCAACTCGGCCTCCTCAGATCAGTCTGCGATCCCAAATCGGAGGAATTAATGGATCAAAGGGGGATCTGAGCGGAATCGGGTGGAGAAATAAGAACCTAGCGTGGACGTGGCCGCGGCTGCTGCTGCCGCCGGAGTAGGGTGGAAGGACGCCGCTCCCAATCCTGAGCTCCCCACACTTTTTCTTTTCATTTCGCGATATCTTTCAGGTACTCACTCCGGTTCTTTTTTTTTGCATATAAGATTTATCCAAAGTTAAAATATCTTTACTTTGAGCAAACTTATAGAAAAAAGTATCAACATTCACAATACCAAATCAATATTGTTAGATTCATTATGAAATGTAGTTTCATAGTATATATAATCGATATTGTGGATGTTTATATTTTTTAAGTTAAATTTGGTCAAACTTGCTGTTGATGTTCGTCTTTCCTCCTAAATTGCTCCGCAGGAAACTTTGGATCTCGGGTCTTCCGGATCGGACGATGGTGGCGCTCAACATCACACTCCCACTTTGGGCTTCGTCTTTGAGCTTGCCTTGGTTAGGGTGACCAGTGGTTCCATTGGTGGTCCGTGTGGGCGATGGCAGCGGAGTGGTGGTGCTCTGTCTTCGTGATCTTGGCTCAGCCATGCCTTTGGCTGCGTTGATGAGTTTGGGATGGCGGTCGGGTGCTGGTAGTGCGGCCTGGTTGGGGTCGACGGTGGTTTGAGCTCTTCTTCGGTGGTGTTCTTCTCGTGTTCTTGCTCCTGCACTCCTGGGTGTGTTCTCTGCTAGGTGATGCCAAGCGACTGCGGCGGTGGCACACATGTGTCGTGGCGCTGTCTCGGTCTTGTGTGACCTTTCGAATGCGCCCCACGACACATGTGGTACCGTGGCGTTGTGCAGTCTCGGATGCGCGGAGCCTTTCGATTGCGTCGACGGTGCAATGTCATGGTCTTGTTTGCTTGGCGATGCTGACTTCGCCTGTGGCACACAGGCGCCGTGGCGTCATCTCGGCCTACCGTGACCTTTCGAATGCACCCCCGGCACAGGTGGTGTCGTGGTGTTGTGCACTCTCGGATGTGTGATGCCTTTCGATTGCATCGATGGTGCAGTGTCTTGGCTTGGTTCGGCTGGCCAATGCTGTTCGATCACATTGGTGGTGCATTGTGTTGTGCTGGGGTGTGTCTTCCCTCTTAGTTCTCCCATGTTTGTATGTTGGGCTTATGTTTTTTTGACAGAAAGACTGTAAGGGAACCCCCTACAGTATAATTGGTGCAACAAACCCAAATTGCAAGTACCATGCCTTGAACCTGGGTGGGTGGGAAGGCATCAGACCCTTCCCACCACTAGGCTATGCCTTAGTCTGCATGTTGGGCGTATGTTGTTTTTTGCTTTATCTATTCTTTTGTGTCCCCCTGTAATTCTGGTTCATTTCAACCCATCTTGCAAAAGGTTGCAAAGCCTTATAGGCAAATGAATATAATTCAGGTGGGGGAGTTGCCCCCCCGGTGAAAATTCCAAAAAAAACTTGGTTGAGTTTGACTTGACAAAAATCTAATACGCGAAGTAAAAAGGACCGGAGGGAGTACAGTACAAATCCGGATGCATAAGCGGGTCTCGCCGCACTCTCGGGCCCACGTGCAAGCAAGATACCATCACAGTATATCTGTATGTATACCTGTACCTACTTGTTGTTCTTTTACAGCGGAGGGCCTTTCGTGCATCATTACTCCTGTATAAAGGATGGTGGAGTATCAGTCTCCCTGAGCTCTTTGTGGGCGAAGGGCGTCTCCCAGCCGTCTGTCCCGTGGTGGGTTGCCACGAGGGCAACTCAGGGGCTACACGAGCCGTTTCATCTATCCGAACAGTAACGGAGTCGAATACACTCAGGTTCAGGCCTCTTGAAGAAGTAAAACCTTACAATGCTTTGTTTATATTGATTGTGGACGGGGTACATAATACAAGTTGATCTAGCTTGAGATTGAGTATGAATGAGTTGGAATCTACGGTCTACAACACTGATTATATATATACTGGCGTACTTAGGGTTACACATAGGTCTATCTAAAGATAAATGTGTTGAAGATTGCGTTTGTGCCTTGGAGTATGCGCCAAGTCTTCGAGAGATTCCATCTTGATTCCTCAGGGGCCTGACGAATCTGACCCATTGGTTGGTCATTTGAGGGGCCTCGGCCCGACCCACGTCGATAGGTTGACATGGTCAGCATTCCCTTATCCAGGACACGATCAGTAGCCCCCGAACCGGTCTTCAACCCAAGGACTGTCATTCATCTTTGGTCTTCGGACTTGCAAACTGGTTCAATAAATTCTTCGCGTGTCTACCCCCAAAACGATCAGAGTTTTGCTCGAGGAGTATCACACCTCGGTCACCTGAGGAACCCCAATTGAGCTTCCCAAAAGGCATTTTTATTTTGTCAGATTCGAAGACCCCCTTTTAGAGCAGAACTACCTTAACAACGAAGTCTGTCGGTGCAGGGGTGATGATGTTGGTTTGGTCGTGTTCTGACAACTTTGACCAAACCCGAATCGCCACCATGTACTTTTAGAACCGAACAGTCCTTTCAGATGTCATTATGGTGGCGAACCAACCTTTGGTTGGATGGTTAGAGGGACATTGCTATCCCCAGCCCACCAGGGTTCAAGTCCTGTTGCTCGCATTATTCCTGAATTTATTTCAGGATTTCTGGCGATGTGCTTTCAGTGGGAGGAGACGTTCCCATCGACGACAAGGTGCCTACGGTGACTTCGAAAATTTCAAGATGACAAGTAGGCTCAGTCTCTCGGAGGTGCTCATAGGGGTAGGGTGTGCATGTCTGCGTTCATAGGGGTGAGTGTATGCGCGTATGTATGAGTGCTTGCGTATGTACTGATGTTAAAAAAAAGAAACCCTGTCGGGGATATACCCCACGGTATGACCCGGCCAGAGATATGACCCAGATGGGACTTGGTATTTCATTGGTTAAGTCGGCATATGTTTAAGACAGATGTTTAAGATGGTTAAGTCGGCAGATGTTTAAGCCAGATGTTTAAGATGGTTAAGTCAGCAGATGTTTAAGCCAGATGTTTAAGATGGTTAAGTCGGCAGGTGTTTAATGTAACACCCCGTATGTAACCTGCCACATTTGTATTCCAACTCTTGCCATTTCCGGCACTAAGTTATGTTATTTCTTCGTTGTCGAGTTTTTGCCTTCGTGTTGTTTTGTCTTTGTCATGCATCCCATATCATGTCATCATGTGCATTGCATTTGCATACATGTTCGTCTCATGCATCCAAGCATTTTCCCCGTTGTCCGTTTTGCATTCCGGCGCTCCTATGTCCTCCGGTGTCCCTTTCTACCTCTTTTCATGTGCGGGTGTTAAACGTTTTCGGATTGGACCGAGACTTGTCATGCGGCCTTGATTTACCACCGGTAGACCGCCTGTCAAGTTTCGTACCATTTGGACTTCGTTTGATACTCCAACGGTTAACCGAGGGACCGAAAATGCCTTGTGTGTGTTGCAGCCCAACACCATTCCAAAGTGGCCCAAAACCCACCTAAACCTCCTCCATCACCTAGGCCGTTCGATCACGATCGCGTGGCCGCAAATCGCACCTCATTTGGAGCTTCCTAGCTCCCTCTACCTCTATAAATAGAACCCCCACTCCAAATCCCGGATCTCCTCTCTCCCTAACCCTAAAAATCAGCTCCGCCGCCACCGAACGCGTCCGCCCGCCGTCGCCGACCAATAGGACGCCGCCACGTGTTCCCCGTGGTGCCCACTTCGCCGCACCCACCGCCGGCCCGGGTCAGCCCAGGCGGGGCCCTCCAAGCCCATTGACCGGGCTGCGTCCCCGCACCGAGCTGCCTTCTCCTTTCCTGGCGCTGTCGCCTGCTCCGCCCCGCCACCTCACCGGTGCTTCGCCGGCCACCGCGTCCGCCATTGCCGACTAGTCGCGCCCCTCGTCGTCCGGCGTCCCGCGCCGCCAAACCGCGCCGGTGACCGTGGACGAGCGCGCCTCCTCACCGCTCCCAACTCCGGCGGCCTCAAGTTCCCGCTCCTCCGGCCGGATCCGCAAAGTCCGGTGAGCTCCGCAGCGTCTCCGGCCACTGCGACCTCCATTTCCGGCGACCTCGTCCTCGAGCTGCTACAGTACCCGCCAGACCGATCCAGATCTGGAGTATTGGATCCGGTTGACTTTTTCTCCGAAACCCTAATATTTTTTGCATTCTTCCACATGTCATAACTTCATCACCGTGGCTCCGATTCGTGTGTGTAGCATATCGAAATGTTCGTCTCGACGAGTACTACATTTCATCTCATTGCATCATTTTCATTTGAGCTCATCTTGATGCCCGAAATGCTGTTGGAAGAGGGCTATGTGTTGTTAGTTTCAGATTATTATCAGCAAATGCACTTTTGTCATTTTTGCCATGATTAATGCGTGCATGCTATGATCCTGAGCCCTACATGAGTTTTGAAGTATGCCAGGCCATCTTTACAGGGGTGTATACCATGTATTTTTTTGATCTCTGTGGTGACTAGTACAAGCATGCAAAGTAGCTTACTTATTGTTGCTGATTTCAGGGACTTAGAATTTCACTAAGTCCTTGTCCTGCTGTAATTTTTATGTCATGTGTTCATGTTGTTTCCTAGTGATCCGTGCCTCTTTTGAGCATGATCAGTAAGGATGTTTTGTAGATATTGTGGTGCTCTGTCCATCCATGTCTTTGTTTGCAATTATGGAGCACCATAGCTTGAGTCAATCGAGCTCTACTTTTGCTATAAAATGTTCCTCGCAGATTGTTAACATGTTTAGCAATTTTGCCGAGCTTGTTGTAGTTGATCCATGCATGCTATGTTGTTGTTCTTGCCATGTTTAGCTTCTATGCCATGTCTACTTGCTGGGTGTATGCTTAGTTTGTCATGCAATGCCTCGTAGTGAGTGCATTGAGCTCGTAAACATGCCTACTTGTTATCTGTTTTGCCATGTTCCAGTTTTTCACTAAGTCTGAATCTATTAATGTTAATTGCTATGTTCACGTGGTTGCAATTGTATTTTCTGATCCCTTTTGGCTTATGGTCAGTAAAGGACTTTTGTTGTATGCTTTGATTAGCTTCATGCCATGCTTTGCTTTACCATGATATGTTCCTGTAGCATGTTGTTACCTTGCTCTAAACTTTGCTTCCTGATGTTAAATTCCTGACTTGTTAATTTCACTAAGTCTGAAACCTGTTATCATTTGCACTTTTGCAATGCTTGTTTGAACGTGCTATTGAGTGAATTAGCCGTAGCTCAGTGTTCATCTTTTGTCAAGCATCTTGAGTGGATCCCTGCCATGTATTTTGTTGTCACATTGGAGTGCTGTAGCATGTTGTTCTTGATGCATTTAGATGGTCTCGTGCTGTTAATCGCAGACCGGTGCCATATTTGTTTTGCTTGTCATTTCCAAACCGTGCATCCGATTCCGGTGATCTTTATATAGTTTTCGACCGAAATCAACTCACCTTTCCAGTGGCACTCTTGTTTTTCCAAGTTGAGGCCAGGTTCAATCATTCCTTTCCGAATCATGCATATGCATCACATACAACATCCCGCATATCATGAACTATTTTGCATCATTGTTGCTTGTACATTGCACGTGGTTGATTGTGTCTCCCTTTGCTTGTGTTCTTATTTTGGGTAGAGCCGGGAGATGAGTACGTGATCGAGGAGCCCGTTGAGTACGCTTACGAGGATCAAGTCAACTCAGAGAACTTTGCAGGCAAGATGACCATACCCTCGAAATCACTTCTATCTTTGCTTGCTAGATGCTCGCTCTTTTGCTATGCCTATGCTACGATACCCACCACTTGATTTTCATGCCTCCCATATTGCCATGTCAAACCTCTAACCCACCTTGCCCTAGCAAACCGTTGTTTGGCTATGTTACCGCTTTGCTCAGCCCCTCTTATAGCGTTGCTAGTTGAAGGTGAAGATTTGGAGATCGTTCCTTGTTGGAACATGTTTATTGTTGGGATATCACCATATTATCTTGTTTATCTTAATGCACCTATATAGTTGGTAAAGGGTGGAAGGCTCGGCCTTATGCCTGGTGTTTTGTTCCACTCTTGCCGCCCTAGTTTCCGTCATACCGGTGTTATGTTCCTTGATTTTGCGTTCCTTACACGGTTGGGTTATAATGGGAACCCCTTGACAGTTCGCCTTGAATAAAACTCCTCCAGCAATGCCCAACCTTGGTTTTACCATTTTCCACCTAGCCTCTTTTCCCTTGGGTTCCGTGGACTCAAGGGTCATCTTTATTTAAACCCCCGAGCCAGTGCTCCTCTGAGTGTTGGTCCAACCTGTCAGCCACCGGTGGCCACCAGGGGCAACTCTGGATTGGCCTACCGGAAGTTTGGACAATCCGGTGTGCCCTGAGAACGAGATATGTGCAGCTCTAATCGCGATTTTTCGGCACATTTGGGTGGCTTTGCTAGTTTAGTTTTACCATTGTCGAGATGTCTTGTAACCGGGATGCTGAGTCTGATCGGATTGTCTTGGGAGAAGAAATATCCTTCGTTGACCGTGAGAGCTTGTGATGGGCTAAGTTGGGACACCCCTGCAGGGATTTGAACTTTCGAAAGCTGTGCCCGCAGTTATGGGCAGATGGGAATTTGTTAATGTCCGGTTGTAGATAACCTTAAACTAAACTTAATTAAAATGAATCAACAGAGTGTGTAGCCGTGATGGTCTCTTCTCGGCGGGGTCTGGGAAGTGAACACGGTGTTGGAGTGTTATGCCTGAACGTAGGTTGTTCTAGGATCACTTCTTGATCATAGTTGTTCGACCGTGCCTTTGCCTTCTCTTCTCGCTCTCATTTGCGTATGTTAGCTACCATATATGCTAGTCGCTTGCTGCAGCTCCACATCATACCTTTTACCCTTCCTATAAGCTTAAATAGCCTTGATCGCGAGGGTGTGAGATTGCTGAGTCCCCGTGACTCACAGATTCCTTCCAAAACCAGATGCAGGGACCGATGATACCATTCCAGGAGATTCAACTAAGCTCAAGTGGGAGTTCGATGAGGACTCAGGACGATACTACGTGTCTTTCCCAGATGATCAGTAGTGGTGCCCTGTTGGGGCGATCGGGGACTATGTTGCATTTGGGGTTTATCTTTATTTTGGTGCCGTAGTCGGACCTTGAGTGCAACTGGATGAATGTATTGTTATTTATGCTATTTGTGTGGCGTGGTGAGTGTAAGCCAACTATGTATCTTTTCCCCTTATTTATTACATGGGTTGTTGTGAAGATTACCTCACTTGCGACATTGCTTTCAATGCGGTTATGCCTCTAAGTCGTGCTTCGACACGTGGGAGATATAGCCGCATCGAGGGCGTTACAAGTTGGTAATCAGAGCCTTCCCCGACCTTAGGAGCCCCCTGCTTGATCGAATTGTTGGCGTTGTTGAGTCTAGAAAAATGTTTTGAGTCATTTAGGATTATATATATCGGAGAGTAGGATTCTTTTTACTCCTCAGTCCCTTCGTCGCTCTGGTGAGGCATCCTGACGTAGAGTTTTGACTCTTCTCTTCTCAAATTTCACTAAAAAAAATTTAGGATCACGTGGGTATCTTGGAATCATTTCGATGGTTTTGTGTCGAGAACATTATTCTTGGTGCCTCCTGACATTTAGGGGTTGTGGCAGTGTCCCGGGGAGTTGAGCTCCGAGGTGTTGTCGTCACAATTTTATCGTTGCAATTCTAGAATACCTGAGTTTCGCCGACATCGAAAATCTCTTTTATGCAGTTGTTGGTGAGATAACCTCGACGCCACCCAGTACTGGGGCGGGAGTTCGGGAGTATTGCCATAACTCATATAACGGATGCTTTTAGAAGGTTGAGGTAAATGATTTCCGAAGGTTTCTTGGTTATGTGTTGAAGGATGGATACAGCTGGATGTAGGATTTTCTAGCTTTGGGTGAGATATTATGCTTCCCCTGTATCCCCAACACCTGATTGCATAACCGGAAAGGTTCGGGAGTTTCATAGGTGGGAATTCATTAGCTCTAGTTCTTCTTCCGCGGATATTTGGTTTGTGATTGGGTAATCCTCACCAAGTATTTGTTCTTGTCCGTACCTTGTTGTTTTGTTCTTCTACCTCTATCTAAGTGGCTTCTCAATTTATGGAAATGTGACCATTTCAATTGGAATTCACTCATTCATTTTGTTTGGATGTGAGGACTATTAGTTGCAATTTCGATCCATTTGATTCAGCTTGAATATTTGTTTTTCAAGATGCTAATGGACGTCACCCTCTTCAGGATGGCTCCTCCAACACGCACGACTCCGAATCCTGATCCGCCACCACCACCTCCACCTCCGGAGGCATGGCAAGCTGTGATGGCCGCTACCAATGCAAACATGCAGCTGATCATCCAACTCTTGCAAGAGCGCAACCAAGGGAATCATGGCCATGGCAACAATCAGAATCAGTTTGCTACACTCAACCAGTTCCTCGCTAACCAGCCAAAGACCTTCAACAACTGTGCCAAAGCAACAGACACTGATGATTGGCTCGTGGATATCTACAAGCATTTCGAGTGCAGCAGCGTCAGGCCTGAGGACTTTGTCAAGTTTGCCTCCTTCCAACTCAAAGACCAAGCTGCAGAATGATTTCAGCAATACAAAGATTCCAGAGGAGGCCGTGTGATTACCTGGGATGAATTCCGTCAAGACTTCAAAGCTCACCACATTCCTCAGAGTGTTGTTGAGAGCAAGCGTGAGGAATTCCACAACCTGAAGCAAGGCACTTGTCTGTTTACCAGTACAACATCATGTTTCAGAAGCTAGCTCGTTTCACTAAGCAAGACGTCCTTGACGAGAAGAGCATGATATATCAGTTCAGAGGTGGCCTCAGAGAAGATCTCCAACTTTCTCTCGTGCTTTTCGAGCCTCAGAAGTACGATGAGTTTTACAACATGGCACTGAAACAAGAGACTGCTCAACTCAAGTGCGATGCTTCCAAGAAGCGAGTCAGAGATGCAACTCCTTCCTCAACTCAAGTGGCAACTAAGCAGCAAAAGTATTGGCTGCCTCCTCCTCCGTTCCGTCAGCCTTATCAGCAGAAGAGCAAAGGTGGCAGTGGATCTTCCCACCCACCCAACCCAGACTTTCAGAACAAGACTTCATCTCAAGCTCCAAGATCAAGTGCTCCGTATCACCGTTCGCTCTCGGAGGTCACGTGCAACAAGTGCCAACAGAAGGGTCACTATGCCAACAAATGCTTCAATCAGAGGCGTCTTCCTCCTCCCTTTCCAAGATTTGCATAGACCGTTAGCAGTTGTCTCTCCGGGCAAGTGCTTGCATGCAAGCTACGTGGTTTCGGATGTTTCTATCACGTTGGGTGACTATAAGTTTCTGTCTTCTCCAATGGTCCTTGGTAACTCGGATATTGATCTTATTCTTGGAATGGACTGACTTTCTAAGCACAAGGCTCAGCTTGACTGTGCTGCCAGGCAGATTCAATTGACACATTCGTCTGAGTATGTAATCGTCTTTGCCGCTCGGGATGATACCATCTGACTGTTTTCTCTCAACGAGAAGGGCGAGCTGGATGCCATCTCGCAGATTCCGGTCGTTTGCGAATATCAAGACGTCTTTCCAGAAGAGCTTCCAGAAATGCCTCTGCACCGGCCAGTTGAATTTGTCATCGATCTTGAGCCTGGCATGGAACCTGTTTGCAAACGTCCTTACAAGCTTGGACGTGAAGAGTTGAAGGAGCTGAAGAAGCAACTCGATATTCAAGAGCGTATGGGTCTCATCCGACCTAGTTCTTCTCCATGGGGTTGTGGAGTTCTTTTTGTCAAGAAGAAGGATGGAATGGACCGACTTTGTGTCGACTACCGTCCATTGAACAAGAAGACCATAAAGAACAAGTACCCACTTCCCAACATAAACGAGCTGTTTGAACAACTCAATGGTGCTCAAGTATTCTCCAAGCTTGATCTCCGCATGGGCTATCATCAGATTCGCATTCGTGAAGAAGATATCCCCAAGACAGCATTCAGAACAAGCTATGGTTCATATGAATACACGGTCATGTCTTTCAGCCTTGTCAACGCTCCTCCAACTTTCTCTCGCATGATGAATTTCATCTTCAATGCCTACACAAATGACTTCGTCTTGGTCTACCTCGATGACATTTTGGTCTTTTCCAAGAACAAGGAGGATCATGCCAAGCACTTGCGTTTGGTGCTCGATAAACTCAGAGAACATCAGTTCTATGCGAAGTTTTCAAAGTGTGAGTTTTGGCTCGATGAGGTTCTCTACCTTGGGCATATCATCTCCGCCGAGGGCATAGCGGTTAATCCTGAGAAGGTGTCTGCAATTGTGAATTGGAAACCACCTGAGAATGTGAAGCAACTCTGCAGCTTCCTTGGGCTCGCAAGCTATTGTCGAAGGTTCGTTGAGAACTTCTCTAAGATCGCGAAGCCTCTTTCCAACCTTCTCCAGAAGCATGTGAAGTACACCCGGTCTCCTAAATGTGACATCGCCTTCAACACCCTGAAAGAGAAGCTAGTCACTGCTCCAGTTCTGAGTCCTCCTGATGAATCCAAACCGTTTGAGGTCTTCTGTGATGCTTCTCTTCAAGGTCTTGGTGCAGTGTTGATGCAAGAGAAGAAAGTTGTAGCCTATACCTCTCGCCAGTTGAAGCTGAACGAAAAGAACTACCCCACTCATGACCTCGAGTTGGCGGTAGTTGTCCATGCTCTTTTAACATGGAGACATATCTTATTGGGACGAAAAGTGGACATCTTCACTGATCATAAGAGTCTCAAGTACATCTTCACTCAGCCAAACCTCAACCTCAGGCAGACTCATTGGGTCGAGATGATTCAAGAGTATAATCCGAGTATCGAGTATACTCCAGGCAAGGCCAATGTAATTGCTGACGCATTGAGCAGGAAGGCTTACTGCAACAGTTTGATTCTCAAGCCTTACCAACCCGAGATTTGTGAAGCTTTCCGCAAACTCAACCTTCAAGTTGTTCCTCAAGGTTTCCTCGTCAACCTCCAAGTCTCTCCTACTTTGGAAGATCAGATTCGTGAGGCTCAACTTCATGATGCTATGGTGAAGAAGGTGAAGATTGGGATTGCAAAGAGTCAACCCAAGTACAAGTGCTATCTTCTTGATGACAAGGATACTCTATTCTTAGAGGGTCGCATTGTTGTGCGTAAAGGTGACCTTCGTAAAGTCATTATGAACGACGCTCACAATTCACTCCTCTCTATTCACCCTCGAAGTACAAAGATGTACCATGACCTCAAGCAGTCATATTGGTGGACTCGAATGAAGTGTGAGATTGCTCAGTTCGTGAACGAATGTGATGTCTGCAGAAGAGTGAAAGTAGAACACCAACGACTAGCTGGTCTCCTCCAACCTCTTGCCATTCCAGAATGGAAGTTTGACCATATTGAGATGGACTTCGTGACTGGATTTCCAAAGTCCAAGCGTGGCAATGATGCTATCTTCGTTGTCCTCGACAAACTCACTAAAGTGGCTCATTTCCTTCCTATCAAAGAATCTATCATCGCAGCTCAGTTGGCAGAGCTATATACCTCCAGGATTGTCTCTCTGCACGGCATTCCGCAGTTGATATCGTCAGATCATGGCAGCATCTTTACCTCCAAGTTCTGGGATTCTTTTCAGAAGGCCATGGGCACCAACATTCGCTTCAGCACAGCTTTTCATCCTCAAACTAGTGGCCAAGTCGAGCGAGTAAATCAGATTCTTGAAGATATGCTCAGGGCTTGTGTCATCTCTTTCGGTATGAAGTGGGAAGATTGTCTTCCATATGCCGAGTTCTCCTACAACAACAGCTTCCAAGCGAGTTCGGGCAAGGCCCCATTCGAGATTCTCTATGGCAGGAAGTGCTATACTGCTCTTAACTGGTCAGAGACTGGTGAACGTCAACTTCTCGGAAATGACTTGATCAAAGAGGCAGAAGAAATGTGCAAAGTCATTCGTGATAATCTCAAAGCCGCGCAATCGCGCCAGAAGAGTTACTATGATAGCAAGCATCATGACTTGGCTTTCGAGATCGGAGACCATGTCTACTTCCGGGTCTCTCCAATGAAGGGTACTCGTCGCTTCGGTATCAAAGGGAAGCTTGCCCCTAGGTACGTGGGTCCCTTCAAAATCATTGGCAAAAGAGGCGATCTCGCCTATCAACTTGAGCTTCCCTCCAACTTTGCAAACATGCACGACGTGTTTCATGTCTCTCAACTCCGTAAGTGTTTCAAGACTCCTGACCGCACCATCAACTTCGAAGACATTGATCTCCAAGAATACATGTCTTATCATGAGCATCCAGTTGCTATTCTTGAAGAAATTGAGCGCAAGACTCGAAACAAGTCTATCAAATTCCTCAAAGTCAAGTGGTCACATCATTCCGACCGTGAAGCCACCTGGGAATGCGAGGATCACCTCCGTTCTGAGTATCCAGAGTTTTTCCAGTCCTAGATCTCGGGATGAGATCCTTTCGTAGTGGTGGAGTGTTGTAACACCCCGTATGTAACCTGCCACATTTGTATTCCAACTCTTGCCGTTTCCGGCACTAAGTTATGGTATTTCTTCGTTGTCGGGTTTTTGCCTTCGTGTTGTTTTGTCTTTGTCATGCATCCCATATCATGTCATCATGTGCATTGCATTTGCATACGTGTTCGTCTCATTCATCCAAGCATTTTCCCCGTTGTCCGTTTTGCATTCCGGCGCTCCTATGTCCTCCGGTGTCCCTTTCTACCTCTTTTCGTGTGCGGGTGTTAAACGTTTTAGGATTGGACCGAGACTTTTCATGCGGCCTTGGTTTACCACCGATAGACCGCCTGTCAAGTTTTGTACCATTTGGACTTCGTTTGATACTCCAACGGTTAACCGAGGGACCGAAAAGGCCTCGTGTGTGTTGCAGCCCAACACCCTTCCAAAGTGGCCCAAAACCCACCTAAACCTCCTCCATCACCTAGGCCGTTCGATCACGATCACGTGGCCACAAACCACACCTCATTTGGAGCTTCGTAGCTCCCTCTACCTCTATGAATAGAACCCCCACTCCAAATCCCGGATCTCCTCTCTCCCTAACCCTAAAAATCAGCTCCGCCGCCATCGGACACGTCCGGCCGCAACCCGACGCGTCCGCCCGCCGATGCCAACCAATAGGACGCTGCCACGTGTTCCCCGCGGTGCCCACTTCGCCGCACCCGCCGCCGGCCCAGGTCAGCCCAGGCGGGGCCCTCCAAGCCCATCGACCGGGCCGCGTCCCCGCACCGAACCGCCTTCTCCTTCCCCGACGCCGTCACCTGCTCCGCCCCGCCACCTCGCCGGTGCTTCGCCAGCCACTGCGCCCGCCATTGCCGGCCAGCCGCGCCCCTCGTCGTCCGGCGTCCCGCGCGGCCAAACCGCGCCGGCAACCGCGGACGAGCGCGCCTCCTCACCGCCCCCAACTCCGGCAGCCTCAAGTCCCCGCTCCTCCGGCCGGATCTGCGAAGTCCGGTGAGCTCCACAGCGTCTCCGGCCACCGCGACCTCCATTTCCAGCGACCTCGTCCTTGAGCTGCTACAGTACCCGTCGGACCCGATCCAGATATGGAGTATTGGATCCGGTTGACTTTTCCCCGAAACCTTAATATTTTTTGCATTCTTCCACATGTCATAAGTTCATCGCCGTGGGTCCGATTCATGCGTGTAGCATATCAAAATGTTCGTCTCGACGAGTACTACATTTCATCTCATTGCATCATTTTCATTTGAGCTCATCTTGATGCCCGAAATGCTGTTGGAAGAGTGCTATGTGTTGTTAGTTTCAGATTATTATCAGCAAATGCACTTTTGTCATTTTTGCCATGATTAATGCGTGCATGCTATGATCTGGATCCCTACATGAGTTTTGAAGTATGCCAGGTCATCTTTACAAGGGTGTATGCCATGTATTTTTGTGATCTCTGTGGCGACTAGCACAAGCATGCAAAGTAGCTTACTTATTGTTGCTGATTTCGGGGACTTAGAATTTCACTAAGTCCTTGTCCTGTTGTAATTTTCATGTCATGTGTTCATGTTGTTTCCTAGTGATCTGTGCCTCTTTTGAGCATGATCAGTAAGGATGTTTTGTAGATATTATGGTGCTCTATCCATCCATGTCTTTGTTTGCAATTATGGAGCACAATAGCTTGAGTCAATCGAGCTCTACTTTTGCTATAAAATGTTCCTGGCAGATTGTTAACATGTTTAACAATTTTGGCGAGCTTGTTATAGTTGATCCATGCATGCTATGTTGTTGTTCTTGCCATGTTTAGCTTCTATGCCATGTCTACTTGCTGGGTGTATGCTTAGTTTGTCATGCAATGCCTCGTAGTGAGTGCATTGAGCTCGTAAACATGCCTACTTGTTATCTGTTTTGCCATGTTCCAGTTTTTCACTGAGTCTGAATCTGTTAACGTTAATTGCTATGTTCACGTGGTTGCAATTGTATTTTCTGATCCCTTTTGGCTTATGGTCAGTAAGGGACTTTTGTTGTATGCTTTGATTAGCTTCATGCCATGCTTTGCTTTGCCATGATATGTTCATGTAGCATGTTGTTACCTTGCTCTAAACTTTGCTTCCCGATGTTAAATTCCTGACTTGTTGTTAATTTCACTAAGTCTGAAAACTGTTATCATTTGCACTTTTGCCATGCTTGTTTGGACCTGCTATTGAGTGAATTAGCCGTAGCTCAGTGTTCATATTTTGTCAAGCATCTTGAGTGGATCCCTGCCATGTATTTTTTTGTCATGTTGGAGTGCTGTAGCATGTTGTTCTTGATGCATTTAGATGGTCTCGTGCTGTTAATCGCAAACCAGTGCCATATTTGTTTTGCTTGTCATTTTCAAACCGTGCATCCGATTCCGGTGATCTTTATATCGTTTTCAACCGAAATCAACTCACCTTTCCAGTGGCACTCCTATTTTTCCAAGTTGAGGCTAGGTTCAATCATTCCTTTTCGAATCATGCATATGCATCACATACCGCATCCTGCATATCATGACCTGTTTTGCATCATTGTTGCTTGTGCATTGCACGTGGTTGATTGTGTCTCCCTTTGCTTGTGTTCTTGTTTTGGGTAGAGCCAGGAGACGAGTACGTGATCGAGGAGCCCGTTGAGTACGCTTACGAGGATCAAGTCAACTCAGAGAACTTTGCAGGCAAGATGACCATACCCTCGAAATCACTTCTATCTTTGCTTGCTAGATGCTCGCTCTTTTGCTATGCCTATGCTACGATACCCACCACTTGCTTTTCATGCCTCCCATATTGCCATGTCAAACCTCTAACCCACCTTGCCCTAACAAAACGTTGTTTGGCTATGTTACCGCTTTGCTCAGCTCCTCTTATAGCGTTGCTAGTTGCAGGTGAAGATTTGGAGATCGTTCCTTGTTGGAACATGTTTATTGTTGGGATATCACCATATTATCTTGTTTATCTTAATGCACCTATATAGTTGGTAAAGGGTGGAAGGCTCGGCCTTATGCCTGGTGTTTTGTTCCACTCTTGCCGCCCTAGTTTCCGTCATACCGGTGTTATGTTCCTTGATTTTACGTTCCTTACACGGTTGGGTTATAATGGGAACCCCTTGACAGTTCACCTTGAATAAAACTCCTCCAGCAATGCCCAACCTTGGTTTTACCATTTGCCACCTAGCCTCTTTTCCCTTGGGTTCCACGGACTCAAGGGTCATCTTTATTTAAACCCCCGGGCCACTGCTCCTCTGAGTATTGGTCCAACCTGTCAGCCGCCGGTGGCCACCTGGGGCAACTCTGGGCTGGCCTACCAGAAGTTTGGACAATCTGGTGTTCCCTGAGAATGAGATATGTGCAGCTTCTATCGGGATTTGTCGGCACATTCGGGTGGCTTTGCTGGTTTAGTTTTACCATTGTCGAGATGTCTTGTAACCGGGATGCCGAGTCTGGTCGGATTGTCTTGGGAGAAGGAATATCATTCGTTGACCATGCGAGCTTGTGATGGGCTAAGTTGGGACACCCCTGCAGGGATTTGAACTTTCAAAAGCTGTGCCCGCGATTATGGGCAGATGGGAATTTGTTAATGTCTGGTTGTAGGTAACCTTAAACTAAACTTAATTAAAATGAATCAACAGAGTGTGTAGCCGTGATGGTCTCTTCTCGGCGGGTCCGGGAAGTGAACACGGTGTTGGAGTTATGCCTGAACGTAGGTTGTTCTTGGATCACTTCTTGATCATACTTGTTCGACCGTGCCTTTGCCTTCTCTTCTCGCTCTCATTTGCGTATGTTAGCCACCATATATGCTAGTCGCTTGCTGCAGCTCCACATCATACCTTTTACCCTTCCTATAAGCTTAAAGAGTCTTGATCGCGAGGGTGTGAGATTGCTGAGTCCCCGTGACTCACAGATTCCTTCCAAAACCAGATGCAGGGACCGATGATACCATTCCAGGAGATTCAACTGAGCTCAAGTGGGAGTTAGATGAGGACTCAGGACGATACTACGTGTCTTTCCCAGATGATCAGTAGTGTTGCCCAGTTGAGGCGATCGGGGACTATGTTGCATTTGGGGTTTATCTTTATTTTGGTTCCGTAGTCGGACCTTGAGTGTAACTGGATGAATGTATTGTTATTTATGCTATTTGTGTGGCGTGGCGAGTATAAGCCAACTATGTATCTTTTCCCCTTATTTATTACATGGGTTGTTGTGAAGATTACCTCACTTGCGACATTGCTTTCAATGCTGTTATGCCTCTAATTCGTGCTTCGACACGTGGGAGATATAGCCACATCGAGGGCGTTACATTTAAGCCAGATGTTTAAGATGGTTAAGTCAGCAGACGTTTAAGATGGTTAAGCCGGCAGATGTTTAAGATGGTTAAGCCGGCAGATGTTTAAGATGTTAAGCCAGCAGATGTTAAACCGACAGATTTTAAGCCAGACGGTAAGCCAGATTGTAAGAAGCCCAAGATGTTAAGAAGCCCATAGAGAGAAGCCCATGATGAGAAGTTAGAATAGTTTAAGTCTTAATCCGAGTTGGATTGTACATGTAACCCGCCCCTTCAACTTATATAAGGAGGGATAGGGCACCCCAAGAGGAACAAGTTGAATAATCGTTAAGTCTAGACACAACTAGGAGAGTCGGAGATACGGCGACTCCCTCGTGATGATAATGAGACATAGCCACAAACAGCATGTAGGGTTGTTACCGGATGATGTTTCCTGAGGCCCGAAACTGTCTAAACCCTTGTCTTGTGTTGCGTCTCTCGATCCCGATCAACCCCTCTCAAGCTACCACATAGATGCGTTGGCCTCACGACTAAGTCCTCACACTAGGACATGTGCCATGACAATTTCACGACAGTTGGCGCCCACCGTGGGGCCTGCGCACGGTGGTGTTGAGTTCTTGGAGGGATCTATTCTAGGGTGCGACGAGTTCGCAATTTTTTTGGATGAAGAAAGAATCAGTTTTGAAGGATCTGCATCATATCCATGACAAGCAGCCGGAACGGAAGAGAAATTGCGGTTGTGTAGTGCGAACCTGCCGCGATCGGACGATACGTCAGATCCGGATCAATTTTCAAGAGCCACCAAGACCAACAACAATTGTATTTTCAGATCCACCAAGTTGCCACCGCCGCATATGTACATCAAGGCGAAGTTGATTTGCTACAAAATCATCTGAAGCTAAATCGGTTTTCCTTGGTCAACTCTGATTACTACAAGGAATCTACTAGGAGATTAATTCAAGGGTTAAGAAAGGAAAAGCTACTACGTGGGATTAGCACGTGAATACAAAAGAAATCAGATCAGAGGCAAACCATCACAGCGTGTTTGGCAAAAAATGGGAAGGGGAATGGAAGTTTAATGTAGGGAGTTGTATTGAGATTAGACATGGGATGAGTCGTTTTATTCCCAATCCTCTGTTTGGCGCATGATGAAAATTATGTGTGAGAGTTTGATGAGAAATTGTATTCCCGTATTTGGTTCGTGGGAATTGACAAGGAAATAGACAAGGAAAATTAACGTAAGTTATGATGAAGGGTTAAAATTGACTCACTAAAATAATTCCCTTCCAACTCCCACCCCTCCCTGTTAATAAAACGGTGGGAGTTGGAGTCTCAAGTCCCATGACTATTCCCTTATCAATTCCCAATCCCCCTAATCAAACAATAGATTTGAAGTCTCGTACCCCTTCAATTCCCATTCCCTAGCTCTAACTACCCCCAACCAAACATGCTGTCAGCTTAAATGTTGCAAGCCTTGGTCAATATGGATCCACTAACCACGACCCGGAAACGGATGGTCCACGGGCTCGGTCTTCTACTGCGACTCGCATCGTTGAACCGCCGGCTCCGTCGTCGCTCGTTCGAACCTGTAAGCCGGCCTTAGAGCATCTCCAATAGACGCCCAACGTGGCGCGCGCAAAAAACAGCTTTAGCGCGCGCCCATTGCCTGGTTTGGCGCTGCGCCCGCTCCAGCAGCCGCGCTAAAATGCAGCGCGCGCGCCGCTCCAGCAGCCGCGCTAAAATGCAGCGCGCGCGCCGCTCCAGCAGCGCGCAAAAAATGCAGCGCGCACACAACATTTTTTTTAATTTTCGAACGCATAGATAAAATAAAAACTAGATAGATTGCATAAATAAAAAACGATACAAAGGTATTTTACATCGGTGCAACTAGATAGATAGTTCGGAAGCATAGATAAACTACGGCGCAACTAGATAGAAACTACTCTAAGTCGCTATCATCATCACCATTATCATCCTCGGCGGTGTCGTCCGAGGTGTCTAGCCAGATGTCCAGCCACCGATCATCGTTCGGCGCGAAGAACGACTGCCCACCTGCTGCAACAATGTCGGACTGCACATTCGCCAACACCTTCCGCTGACGCCTTTCCAACCGCGTCTCGCGGCGCCTTCGCGTGTCCTCCTCGCGGCGCCTTGCCCAGTAGGCCTGCTCATAGGCGACGTCCTCCAGGTGGCGCTGGCGCCACTCCTCCATGACCCGCTCGTCCTCCTGGGCGACGAGGAGGCGGCGTTGCCGCTCGGCGTGCTCCGCACGGTCTTCCGCCGTGTTCAGACAAGGCAGAGGGGCGAGGTTGAGCGCTTGCTGGAGTGTGTACACATCTTGAAAGTTCATCTGGCCGCACGGCCGGCCTAGGCGCCACGCCGCCGCGTCATACGCGCGGGCGGCCTCGCGCGCCATCCCGTACGTGCCGAGGCCGAGCCGGAGTTCGCCGGAGCATATCTCCGCAGTGTAGCAGCCGTTGGGGCGCAGGCGGACGCCGCGGTAGCCGGACGCTTCTCGGCGGTGCGGCGGCATGGCGGCACCTCGGTGGCGGGGCACTGGAGCGGCGCGTGGCAGAGAGGGAGAGGCAGAGGGGAAGAGGAAGTGTGGAGAAGCATGTGGCGAAGCGGCGCGCCAAATCTTGCGCGCGAGCTAGCGCCTTTTCGCGCGCGCGCGCAAACGGTTCCGGCGCGCGCTTGTTTCCCGCGGCCGCTGGAGCGCAGCAAACCACCCCGCACGCGCTAAAAGCTGGGTTTACCGCACGCGCACGTCGTTTGGGGCGTCTGTTGGAGATGCTCTTACGGCGCCTCAAGCCACCGCGGCCTCTGTCGAGCCGCCGGTCTTCACCGTCAGGGACATGCCTATGAGCCGCCACCTCCTCCACCGTGACCCTCCGCGTCGCTCTTCTACCGCCGCTTGGTTTGCTCCGGCAAGCGCCGGCTTGCTGCTGCCGTTGGCCACTTGTGCCGGCTGCCTGCTGGGTTTCGTTATGATGTCCACCATCTCACTATGCCTCTTCTGCTGCACTCGAGCCACCCCCAAGAAGGCCTTGAGTTGCCGCCTCAACCATCATTGTTGCTTCTGCTAAGCCGCCGCTTCAGACAGCCTCGCCGTTAGTGCTCTCCAACAATCTGTATTAAGTCACCGGCGCCCAACTCACTACGTCAAGTCGTCGGCGCCCAATTCAACAACGGACAAATCATCACTGGCCACACCTTTGTTGAGCCACCGCACCTCCACTTCCGCGACCTCGGCAACCCACTGACGCGGTTCACCTCTGCCACCGTGGTTCCGCATCCGCCGCTGCTATAATCTGCCGCGGGTGAGCCGCCACTGTCGAGCTGTCGTGCCTCGCCTCCGCCCAGAGTCCGAGCCGCTTCTACCTGCTTCAAGATGCCGCTGTCGACCCACGGCCTATGCAGACAGTGAGCCGGCCCAGTCCCGCGCTCTCCGCCCACCGGCAACCGCGCCATGAGCCGCCCGCCCCTGCCTCTGCTTTGGCTGGCCTGAGCCGCTACAGCCGCGGACCGCCGTCCTATGTTGTAAGCCGCCACTTTGCACCATTACAAGTCACCGCTTTGCTACAGGGGTTCCGCCCGTCGAGCAGCCGGCCGCTCTAAGCCGCCGTCGCGCCTGCGCCAAGCCGCCTGCACATCTCCGCCTTAAAAATGCATGTGTGGCTTCACCCGCCATGGCCTTACATCAAGTCACCGTCGACTCTGCGTCAAAACCGCCATGGCCGCGTTGAGCCGCTCGTGTCACGCGTTGAGCCGCCCTGTTGCTGATGATCCGTCGGTTGCCTCCTCGAGCCCCTTGGCCGCACCTAGCCCCCGCCGACACTCGCCGAGCCACCTTACAAGCCGCGGCCCTGTCTCATCCGAGCTGCTGTCGTGCTCGACTACTCCGAGCCGCCGTCGCCGCCGCCTGTAAGCCGGCCTCCTCCGTCGCCGTGGATCTACTCGCTGGCATCGCCTTCACAGCTGTGGCCTCACCTTCATTGTGGGTTGCCTCCGCTGTTTAATTCACCGTGAGCCGCCTCCGAGCCACCGTAAGTCGACAAGACTGACATGTTTCATGCGACTGATTCAAACTCGTACGAAGGCAGCGGTGATCGGCTCTTGTGCAATCTGCCAAGATGGACGCAAACGTTCGCTACGTCACTGCTGTCAAATTGTGTAAGTGCATCTAGTGCCACCCCTAGTTGGTTTTGGAGTATTGACGACAAACCTAGTTGAGGGACTAATGTGTTTGTGAGAATTGCAGGATAACACAGGTAGAAGTCCCTCATTGATTCGGTTTTACTACCAGAGATGATCCCTAAAAATGTATGAAGACATTGAAGTCAAAGGTGGTATATGAAGATATTCACATTGAAGACTATGACAAAAGAAGACACGTTATGAAGCCTATGGAGCTCGAAGACTTAGATCTTTCGTAGTTCCTTTTCTTTCGTGTTGAGTCATAGGAACCACCAAACTGTTAAGTGGGGTCCAGGAGAACCAGTCAGAATGACTGAAGTGATGCCTAAACCAAAAACCTATGTCTTCGAGTGAAGACAATGAGAGCGAATCTTGTCCAAAGACGGACAAGTCAGCTTTGCTTGTGGCCCAAGTAAAGTTGCCATGAGAGTTTGAAATCTGACCATTGAGACACGTGTCAGTTCCTTAGTGACCCAGGGTCATTTCGGACAAATCAGGTCGGGTTGCCAAGTGGCTATAAATAGCCCACCCCCTTCAACCATAAACGATTGGCTGCTCAGATTTTAGTGCACGACTTTTGTCGTTTGAGAGCAACCCACCTCGAAGCCTTTGAGAGAGAGAATTCCTTGCGAGGATAAAGCCCTAACCACCAGAGCCAGAGAACATTGGGCATCACTTAAGTCTTCTTGTCTGTGTGATCTGAAGACTTATTACACTTGAGGACTGTGCATCCCCAGACGGTTAGGCGTCACATTCAGAGCATCCAAGAGACATTGTGGATTGCCAGTGAACGAAGTCTGTGAAGGTTTGGGAGTCTACCTTGAAGACTTACCAGAGTGATTGGGCGAGGACTATGTGACCTTAGCTCAAGGAGAATACGGTGAGGACTTGGTGTCCTGAGCTGCGTGTTCAGGACTGGGTATCCGGGACTGTGTGTCCTAAGGTTTAAATACCTAGCCGCTCCAACCAGACATACAGTTGTCACAGCAACTGGAACTGGTCCAACACATCATTGTCTTCAACGAGTCGCTGGTTTCATCTTCACTTCCTTTTACTTACTGATCCCTCATTGTGAAGTCTTTGCGTGTCTGTTCTATATTTTGCCTTCACAACGTGAGTGTATGATCTGTTTGGCTTCATAGTATCTTCCTACCTGATCCTTATTACATTACAGCTATTTGTCACTGTGCTTTCACTCTGTTGATACTTGACCATAGCTAGCCTAGTGTAGTCTAACTTCCGCTGCATAGTAAATAGGCATATCTCTACTGTTTGTCTTCATAACTTCCACGTTTTGAAGACTTCCATAAAAATCGCCTATTCACCCTCCCTCTAGTCGATATAACGCACTTTCAATTGGTATCAGAGCAAGGTGCTCCCTTGTTCTGTGTGATTCGGTTTAACCACCAGGAGTTTTAGCTATGTCGACTGCAGGGATAATCAAAGTCTCCGCTGCGTGCCCATTCTTTGATGGAACTGAATATCCCTACTGGAAGAATAAGATGCGTATGCATCTTGAAGCCATTGACGTCGACCTATGGTCTGTCGTCGAGAACGGCGTTCCCAAGGCTGGAGAAGGTGTCACTGCTGTTGATGTCAAGAAATTCGTTCAACTGGACTCTACTGCCAAGAATATCATCTGTGGTCATCTGACCAAAGGACAGTATGGCCGTGTGAGTGCTTTGAAGACATCCAAGCTGGTCTGGGACTGGCTCTCCAAGGTCAATGAAGCCATCTCAACCCAAAGAGATCAAAGAATCAGTGTCCTTCGCAATCTTTTCAACCGCTTCAAGCGAAATGACAATGAGAATGTCCAGCACACATTTGACAGACTCACTGACATCACAAATGAGCTTCAAGCCCTCGGCGCCACTGAGATTACCAAACACGAAGTCGTCAAAACGCTGCTGAGATCACTTGATAGTTCGTTTGACATCCTAGCCCTGATGATTCAAGAACGTCCTGATTTCAAGACACTCGATCCATCTGACATACTTGAGAGGCTCAACACACATGAGTTTCAGCTTTCTGAGAAAAGAGATATCTACGGTCCAAACTATGGGCGAACTCGTGCCTTGAAGGCAAAAGCTGTTTCCTCATCTGAAGAAGAATCTGACAGCAGTTCTGATGATCCTGAAGACATTGGAAGGGAACTTGCAATGCTTGTGAAGAAGTTCCAAAAGTTCACCAAGAAGAAAGGCTTCAGAAAGTCTTCACGATCAAGCTCAAGGAATGATGAAGCTTCTGCTCATGACTAAAAGAATAAAACATGCCACAAGTGCAAGAAAACTGGACACTTCATCTCTGAGTGTCCACAGTGGGACAATGAGAACAGAAGGAAGAAGAAGAGCAAGGAATATGACTCTGACGACAAGAAGAAGAAGAAATACTCAAAGTCTTCTTCCAAGTCTTCCTCAAAGTCTTCATCACACAAGAAGAGCTCATCTGGCAAGGCACGTGCGTTTGTTGGCAAGGAAATGGATTCTGAGGAGGAGTCCGCTTCTGAGGAGGCAGAGGTGGAGTCTGAGGAGGAGTCTGATTCTGGCATTGCAACTCTGGCTACAGCATACGTCGCCAAGTCCATCTTCAACACTGAAGACAATGACTTCATCACCGACACCGATGCAAATGACAAGGACGACTCCACTCCTACCTACTGCTTCATGGCACGCGGTGCCAAGGTAAACACACGCACTACTCGCTATCAAACATCCAGTGACGACGACTCTGATTGTGATTCAAAACCCAGTTACAAAACACTTGCTAAAATTGCAACTGAACAACAAAAGGCCATGGAACATATTCAAAAACTGTTAGACAGAAGCGATGATCTGTTGGGTGCTGAAATGACTCGATCTGAATCCTTAATTGAAGACATAAAAAATCTTCACGTTAAGTATCAGGAACTTGAAGATCGTCTTGATACTCTCTCAACAACTCATGAAAAGCTTTCCTATGATTATCTTCAAAGGAAGCAAGAACTTGAGAAATTGAGAGCGGCTCATGAAGATCTTCAAAAGGAAAACGAGTCACTTCGCGCCGAATAGATCAGTTCCGCTCAGGAAGGATTTGAACCACCATGTCTTAAATGCATTGAGCGTGATAATGCTACTTCTGTTGCTGAATGTTCCACTGCTACTGCTGTTGCAATATCTTCAACTGTTGATGTGGTAACTAACCCCTCTGCTGAGGATACCACTGCTATTGCTAATGAGAATGCTAGGTTGAAGACATTGCTTGAAACAGGGATGTACAAAAGTCTTAAAGGACATCAGACATTATGTGATGTCCTCAAGAAGCAGATTCTGAACCGAAACCCTAGGAAAGAGGGTGTTGGGTTCGTAAGGAAAATAAATGCAGATGGCTCTTACTGGAAACCTGAGCAGTACCCCAAAACCAAGTGGGTTGCTGCAAAGGAATCTTCAGCAGATCCATCCAATTTATCTGGCTTCACTTGTGCTAACCCCATTATCATTGATGAATCCTTTGATGCAAACTATATACTGTTTAAGAATCAGAATGGTGAAGTGTTTGCCAGGTACATTGGTACTAACTGCAGGAATGGACCGCCTACGAAGAAGATTTGGGTTCCGAAAAAGTGTCTGGAAAATCTTCCTGTGAATGTCTTCATGACACCTCACTTGAAGAAGACAAACCTCATACCAAAGGCTTCATACGGTCCAAAGGCTTCCTACAAACAGAGGACTCACCTGAGTCACACTAACGCAAATGTTTTGCAGGGAAACCATACTCAGGCATATGAATATGAGAGCGATTCATCAAACCGTCATGTTCATATGACCAAAAATTATTCTGCTTATTCTTATGAGTACTATTGTCCACCTGCAAGACTGTTTGCTAAGGCTTCAAAGCCAAAATTCTCAGATGCTGCACTTAGACTTATTGCTTCTAAGCCACCCTTGAAGATGTGGGTGGTTAAGAAGGCTTAACTCTCTTTTGCAGGGAAAGGTCTCCAGCAGAAAACCAAAATCTTCTGACGCTATTGCTGGGGACCTTAAAAATCTTGTAGGGCGCAAGATAAAATGCCCGAATGGCATCATTATGTACTTCGTTCCTGAATCGCATGCTATTCTCCCTATTAGTCCTAATCTGGATCTAAGTTTTCATAACCCACTGGTTCGTCAAATGTTTTTGCTTCACAATTCTCTTCGTGAAGCCTATCCCCCTAACTGCACTGTAGGGTACGACACCAGCGTCTTCAAAGTCTTCAGAATGGATTATTGACAGTGGATGTACAAATCACATGACTGGCAAAAGAAGCCTTCTTATGGACTCAACCTTACGTCCATCCGACAAGAGCCACATCACATTTGCTGACACTGGTAAAAGTAAGGTATTGGGTCTAGGTAGAGTTGCAATCTCAAAGGATCAACACATGGATAAAGTCATGCTTGTTGAATCCCTTGGCTTCAACTTAATGTCTGTCTCAATGCTCTGCGATTTGAACATGATCGTAATGTTTGGAAAATATCGTTGTCTTGTACTAATGGAATCTGACAAGTCTCTAGTGTTTGAAGGGTATCGAAAAGATGATCTGTATGTGGTAGATTTCTCAGCAGGGCCACAACTTGCAGTATGTCTTCTTGCAAAAGCTTCAGAATGCTGGCTTTGGCATCGGAGGCTTGGGCATGCTGGCATGAGGAACCTCCACACCCTTGCGAAGAAGAAGCATGTCATAGGCATCGAGGGCGTCAAGTTCAAGAAAGATCACTTATGCGGTGCCTGTGAAGCAGGGAAGATGACGAGGGCAAAACATCCCTCGAAGACAATCATGTCCACTACTCAACCCTTCGAACTGCTTCACATGGATCTTTTCGGTCCCACTCACTACTCAACTTTTACTACTACTGCTTGCCTCTATGGCTTCGTCATTGTTGATTATTACTCTAGATATACTTGCGTGCACATAATCCTTTACAAGACTGAAGTGCAGGATGTCTTCAGACGCTTCGCCAATCGTGCTATGAACAATTTTGGCGCCAATATAAAGCACATCAGAAGTGACAATGGCACTGAATTCAAGAACACTGGCCTTGATACATATCTTGATACCTTGGGCATCACACATGAATTCTTAGCTCCGTACACGCCACAGCAGAATGGCGTCGTCGAACGCAAGAACAGAACACTCATTGAGATGGCCAGAACGATGCTAGATGAATACAAGAATCCAAGAAAATTCTGGACTGAAGCCATTGACACTGCATGCCACACAATCAATCGTGTTTATCTTCACAAGCTTCTGAACAAGACATCTTATGAGCTCCTTACTGGAAAAAAGCCAAATGTCAGTTACTTCAGAGTATTTGGCGCAAGGTGCTGGATCAAGGACCCACATCACACTTCAAAATTTGCACCAAAAGCACATGAGGGTTTTATGCTTGGATATGGAAAGGATTCGCACTCCTACAGAGTCTTCAATCTCTTTCATTACAAAGTGGTTGAAACAGTGGATGTGCGGTTCGATGAGACAAATGGTTCACAAAGAGAGCAACTGCCAAATGTGCTAGATGAAGTTCCAGCTAGTGAATCAATCAAGCTTATGGGAACTGGAGAGATTATACCTTCTGAAGCTCATTTTGAAGAAGAACTTATCATCTCAGCACGTGATCAACATGAAGACAATGCTCAGCCTGAAGACATTCCTCCCAACAACAACACAAATCAGCAAGAGCAAAGTCTTCGCCTTGTACATCCTCGTGTTGCTAATGAAGTGCAAATTGACAGAATAATTGACAGCATCAATGCACCTGGTCCACTCACTCGTTCAAGGGCAACTCAGCTAGCAAATTTCTGTGGGCACTTCGCATTCGTCTCAATATCAGAACCCAAGAAAGTTGAAGAAGCCTTCATGGAACCTGAATGGATTCAAGCTATGGAAGAAGAGCTTCAACAGTTTGAGCTGAATAATGTATAGGAACTGGTTAAGCATCCTGATCCACGGAAGCACAATATAATAGGCACCAAATGGATATACCGCAACAAGCAAGATGAGCATGGTCAAGTTGTCAGAAACAAAGCTCGTCTCATTGCTCAAGGATATACTCAAGTGGAAGGCAGTGACTTCGATGAAACATTTGCTCCTGTGGCTAGGCTTGAAGCCACACACATACTGCTGGCATATGCAAATCATCATAACATTCTTCTATATCAAATGGATGTGAAGAGTGCCTTTCTCAATGGCAAGATTGAAGAAGAAGTGTATGTTGCACAACCGCCTGGCTTTGAAAATCCAAAACATCCTGACATGGTATACAAGCTCAACAAGGCACTGTATGGCCTCAAACAAGCCCCTAGGGCCTGGTATGACACACTCAAATATTTCCTGAAGAGCAAAGGCTTCATACCTGGTTCCCTAGATCCCACTCTTTTCACGAAGACATATGATGGTGAACTGTTTGTGTGCCAAATATATGTGGATGACATTATCTTCGGCTGCACAAATCAGAAGTACAGTGAAGAGTTTGGATATATGATGCAAGAGCAATATCAGATGTCCATGATGGGGGAGCTGAAGTTCTTCCTTGCTCTTCAAATACGACAACAACGCAATGGCATTTTCATATCTCAAGAGAAGTATCTCAAAGATTGCCTGAAGAAGTTCGGTATGCAAGACTGCAAGGGCTTCACAACACCAATGCCAGCCAAACATCATCTGGGTCCTGTCGACAATGGTAAAGAGTTCGATCAAAAGGTATACCACTCCATGATTGGTTCTTTACTTTATCTATGTGCATCTAGGCCAGATATCATGCTTAGTGTTTGCATGTGTGCTCGATTTCAAGTGGCACCAAAGGAGTCACATCACTTAGCTGTGAAGCGAATCCTTCGATATTTGGCTCACACCCCAACTCTAGGATTATGGTATCCAAAGGGCTCAGAGTTTGATTTGGTTGGATTCTCGGATGCTGATTATGCTGGTGACAAAGTTGATCGCAAGTCTACATCAGGCACATGTCACTTTCTGGGACGATCACTTGTATGTTGGTCTTCAAAGAAGCAGAACTGTGTATCTCTCTCCACTGCTGAATCTGAATACATTGCTGCTGGATCTTGCTGCGCTCAGCTTTTGTGGATGAAGCAAACACTCAAGGACTATGGCATTCATCTGAAGCAAGTGCCACTTTACTGCGACAACGAAAGCGCCATCAAGATTGCCAACAACCCAGTTCAGCACTCGAAGACAAAGCACATTGAAATTCGTCATCACTTTCTCAGAGATCATGTTGTGAAGGAAGACATTGATATCATACACGTCAACACTGAAGAGCAATTGGCAGATATCTTCACCAAGCCCTTGGATGAGAAGAGGTTTTGCAAGTTACGGTGTGAGCTAAATATCCTAGAATCCTCAAATGTCCTGTGATCAGGCACACATCCTAACCCTTATGCATATTGATGACTTAGATGTGCAACACACGAAGTGAAGTATATCTTCAATCAATGAAGACATACATTCTAAGTGTGAATACATTAATGTGGAATTTGACTTCGGAGCGCCACGATAATTGTGCGCCGTGTCTGGGTCTAATACTTCCTATACGGTGGGTAACGCCACCACCAAACGTTCTATTTTGAAGTGTTTCACTCATGGCGTTACCTTGCAATGTCTTCACATTTGGTTTGGCTTCGATCTCAACATATTTTCATGATTATCATCACTATGTTGATTATATATATATATACTAGTGTTCTGTCCTCTACAGCATTCACTTATAGCTATGTCTTCGTGTTGAATCTTTTGAACTAAGTGAATGTGATCGGACCCTAACCTCTCTATGCTTTCTATCTCAAACTCTATCTCTCCAAGTCATATGCATTCTATTGAAACTGTCGAATGTCTTCTCTATGTCCTTGTCAGCAGAAGATACAGAGACAACCATTAAGTCCGTTTTCAATGCTCATTCCTCCACATGAAATCCGGAGAAGTAGGAACGACCACCCGACAATCCAGGCATGCGTGGGACGTGGAACAAACCCCAAAATTCCGCATAATGGCCACGTGTTCCTCAGATGCGAATCGCCAGGGGCACCTGAGTAATAGCACAGTGCCGCCCCTGTACCTATAAATACACACTCATAGCGGTCATTATCTCTTCTTCCACCCTCGCACGAACCCTAGCGCCACCACTAGCCCTCGACGACGCTGGCGACGAGCGCTTTGCTGCCGCAACCTCTCCGACGCCGTCTTCACGCTGACCGCGGACATTGTCCTCTCCGCCGTCGCCGTAGGTGTCCTCCGTCGCCAAGTTAGGGCATGGAAGATCGAACTGCTCGGCCTCATCTTACACTCCGTCTAGCAGTTCTTAGTGTGGTAAATAAAACTTCCTCTTTTTACAGCACCATTGATCCTATGGATTTGTCACTTTCTACCACAAGCAGTTTCTGTTCACACAAGCTAGATCTCTCTCATACTGCATCTCATAACATGCCTAGTATATTCACTTGTGCTTCACAAAGTAGTTAGGTTCCTTACTTGTACTGATCTGTGGATTCGTACAAATCTGGAACCAACTTCTTATCTATGAGTGAATGTCTTCACACGATGAGGTCAATGTCTTCTAAACTGATTTATCTTCAAAATCTTCTGAGAATGCATATGACCTCTTCCCCTTCCCTCGCACCTTAATGCTGTCACAGGTACATGTCCGTGGGAGAATCCTTTGGTTCTCATAGTCTGCATTCATTTGCAGAATTCTTACAGCATCACATAAATTCTCCCAAAGCCGGTTCCTGTTGGTCTAGCAAACGAAAACCTTTGAAGCCTTTGAACGTCTTGAAGCCTTTCAAGTTAAAGTTTATGGCTTTAGAGAAAGAAGCAAGGAAGGGTGGCAGAAAGTGTCGTGGTGAGACCTCCAGAGATCTGCCAGATGAACTCTCAGAAATGTACAAGACAGATCCTGAAGAGGATTACAGTCAGCGCAACACCTGAATCCAATGGATTCGAAGATATTGGGCAGAACAATGGTTCAAATACAGATTTGTGACCCAGGAGTATGCTGAGAAAAACGCCTTCAAGAGACCGTGGGGAGACATCCTATTCAAGAATCTTCTACCCAGGTCCAGAGATGAAGCCATTGCTCAAGGCTTCTATCCATGCATGGTCCGTGGACCACAGCCTGCTGATGCACACTCGTCGTCACTGCTATGGTGTCGTGACGACAATCTGTTCAAGCGCAACTTCCAGTTTGCTCAGAACTCAGCGAAGCAGAACAAGAAGACTTTTGGGTTAGACTTCAACCCTGGTCCCTCATCTCCAAGGGCAGATGGCACACGACATGTAGAACCCAATGTCATCGGTCCTTTCGCCAACCTTGAAGGCCTCATCACCTACATCTTGGTTCAAGGGACTGCAGTGAATGAGCCTGCAGCTGACACTGAGTCTGATGACGCGCCTGCAGTGCCGAAGCCAAAGCAGTTGAAGAAGCCAAAAGCTTCAAAGCCGGCCCCTTCACCAAAAATCTCAAGGGCGGAGCCATTGGCAACTGCACCTCTTGAAGACAGTGTGCAGTCTGAAGACTTATCACGCGTCTCCAAGCCCCAGAAGGCCAAGATGCCTCTGTCTCACACTGGCAAAGAGCTAACAGCTGCTGCCATTCTGCGCAATGACGACATTGATCTGTCAAGTGATGAAGATCTTGCAGATGACACTCTTGAGCAACTCATCAAGAGCAAAGAAGAAGCAGAAATCTTCAATGATCTGCCTCTCTTTGATGTCACCATCATCCACAACTTCATTGACGAGTGGTTTGACACGCCAAACATCAGCTTTGAAGATCTGTAGCTACCCATTGGCCTCAGTGTCGCCTTCCAAGGCGCCATTGCTTCAGAACTTGCTATTGCCCAACGCATTGTTGAACTGAAGCAGAAGATTGACTATGAAAAGGCTCAGTTCAAGAAGCATATGGCCAAGCTCAGCATGCAAGAAGTGAAGAACTTCAAGACAATGATGCACGAGCTCAAGGAAGCCTTTGTGAAGAAGCGTGCAGAAGCTCAGGGTTCGCGTGAGCGCATGAAGACTCTGGCTGACAGATGTGTGCAAGCCTATAATGAGGCTGAGAAGCGCAAGGCACTTGGGCGTCCTGGCATCGACCCCAGGATGGCCGCAAAGAAGAAGAAGAAGAAGCCTGCTACGGCTGAATCTGATGCACCAAGGCAAGAAGCAGTTCCGATTGTCTTCCCAACTAGACTGACTGGCTCGAAAAGCCGGTCAACAGCTTCAGAGCTCAAGAAGACAAGGACTGCTGAGGCTGAAGCCAGGAAGAGGAAACACTCTGAAGCCTCTCCTACTGCCCCCTCCAAGAAGAAGAGGAAGACCAAGAAAGCTCGGGCTGCTTCCACAGAGCCCTTGATAGTTGAACCCATTTCTATGGTCTATCCTGAAGCTGAACGACAACTGACAATTCATGAGCCTGCTTCCACAGAGGCTCATGAAGCTGAAGACATTCCAGCAGCTGATCCCATCGCTGCTGAAGACATTGGTCAACATGACAATGTAGAAGCTGGTGCAGTCCTTCCTCAGCATGAAAACAGCGAACTCATCAGCATTGGTCGTCCACTGACGCCAATTGCACAGGATGCTTCATGGGCGGATCGCCCACAAGAGGAAGAAGACTATGAGGCCCAGCCCACTCCAACTCCACAGGCGTCGTCTGCGTTCTGCAGGCTTCGCAAAGGTCCAAGGCCTCAAGTCTCTGCTGAAGACATTCCGGCTGCATCAGCCGCAGAAGAAGGAGTCCCACAAGATCCCATTCCCCTGTCCCACCAAGAAGCAGTTCTCCAGGAGAATGTGCTTGTGACGGACCCTCCATCTAGTCAAGTGGAGGATGAAAATCGTGAGGCTGCCACAACCACCAATGAAGCTAATGTGGAGCCCTCCCCAGCAAAAGCTTCAGAAGACAGCGAAGCCACTGATCCCGCCACTTCTGTTCCTGAGTCTGCTGCCGGTCCCCAGTTCAACTATCATGTTGAGCACAGGCCTCAGGTCCAGAAGCCAATCCCAAGACTGCCAAGGTTTCCAGGTCCTGCATCAGCACCTGGCTCCTTCAACATCAATGGCTTCAGGGCAGACAACACGTTCTTCAATAGCTCCAGGAACCCCTACTCAAGGGAAAGGATATCATCTGATTGGTTCTGGAGCTATCCTCAGCGAAGCTATTACTCGTGCATTCTTTACAACCAAGGTCACATCTTCCCACACAAGCGCCTTGACGTTGAAGCTATAGCTGGTCTGCCCTGTCTGGAAGAAGCTTTAGATTGCTTCAAGGAAGTTGGACTGCTGCCGTTCATTACTGACGAAGAGCATTGGAATGAAGAGTTGCTGCTTCAATTCTATGCCACACTTCACATCAGAGGGTACAGCAGAGATCCGAAGACTTGGGTCCTGGAGTGGATGACTGGCAACGTTCATCACGAAGCCAATGCATTTGACATCATTGAGCTCAGTGGCTTGCCCACTCCTGGCGATCTCTTCGAGCAAGGCTGTCAGCTGCATGCTGAAGCTATTGAGAGCATCTTTCAGCGGCCAGAACCTGATATGAGTCAGATGCTCAGCATGTTGAAGCCATTGCCCCAAGATGCTGCTTATCCCACAGAGTTTTTCGTTGAAGACCTTGAGTACCTACCAAGAACCATCTATCACATCATTAGGCGAACTCTCTGGCCTATCAAAGGGCACTCTCCAAATGCCAAGCTTCAGGGTGAAATGAAGACTTTGGTCTTCTATATACTTCATGGAAAATGCTTCAATGCACAGGACTTCTTCATACGCCAACTTGCTGCATCAGGCATTGATCTGTTTGGTTTGAAGTTCTACGCCCCTTGGGTCATGCGGCTGATCAAGCTACACTCCGCCATCTCATATCAGCCCTCAGCCCACAACCATCGAATCTTCTTGCCTGACGTGGACATGTCTACTGAAGCCATATATTCTGAGCCTGCCAAGCAACCTCTAAGTCTTCAGAATGCAGAACATCAGAGTTTTACTCAGAACGTTGAAGGAGTTGAAGCAGTTTCTCGGGTGTATCCTTTGGCTGGCACTACACGTGCACCACACCCTGCTTCCACTGAAGCCACTGACAGTGCCACTGCTCCAAGACCCAAGAAGCGCACTCGTGTTCTCAACAACCAAGAGCTTCTTGTGGCTCTACATCAGAAACAGGATAGGCATCATGACTGGCTGAAGCGTCAGATGAAAAGCCTCTTGGTGGATGTTAATCGCACTCGAAATCTTGCCACCAAGAATGCTTTCGTTGCCCATGAAACCTGTCGCCACACATGGAAAGGGCTCACGATGATGTGTTCTGAAGCTGATCTTCAAGAGGATGGCTTCACTGAGAGATTCAAGTTTGACTCCACACCTCCTCGAAGGGCTGTGCTGCTAGGAACTCCATCCCTTGAAGACTCTGAGTTCTCTTCCTCTGCTGCCATAGTGACTGCCAGAATTATTGAGGAAGAAGACGATGCTACTTCATCGCCACCTCCTTCAGCACCTCCAAGCTCTTCTGCACTGCCAAACAACACCAACAACCCTGCTACTTCACCTACTCCTCATGGGAACGAGTAGAGGCTCTATGTCTTCAAACCTTTTTGTTCATTACTGACAAAAGGGGGAGAAGCATATGAGATTGATAGTCTTCAAGAGGGTCCATATGGACGGGTGCTCTATATTTTGCTTCGTGCTTACAACTCTCATTTTTGCTACATTTGGTTCTTATGAGTTGTAACACTTAAACTAGATGGTCGTCTGCTACTTATTTGCCACCTTGTTTTGCGAAGATAAATTCCGCATGTGCGACGATAAATTCCACACTTAGCTCATTCTGCAGACGTCCATTTTCCATTATGCATGTCATTATCTTCATATACTTTCACATGCATAGTGGATTGTCATCATAAGTTGAAGTGGATCTCCACAAGTACAACCTGCCATGTGCATTTGCATTCCAAAAGCAAATTAACTCATATGCACATCTTCAGGGGGAGCCCTTGCAACTTATGAAGACAATTCCTTATTCTTTACAATTTCACAGATTATATTCCCCGTTGAAAACTTCAACTAGTTTGTCATCAATCACCAAAAAGGGGGAGATTGTAAGTGCATCTAGTGCCAACCCTAGTTGGTTTTGGAGTATTGACGACAAACCTAGTTGAGGGACTAATGTGTTTGTGAGAATTGCAGGATAACACAGGTAGAAGTCCCTCATTGATTCGGTTTTACTACCAGAGATGACCCCTAAAAATGTATGAAGACATTGAAGTCAAAGGTGGTATATGAAGATATTCACATTGAAGACTATGACAAGAGAAGACACGATATGAAGCCTATGGAGCTCGAAGACTTAGATCTTTCGTAGTTCTTTTTCTTTTGTGTTGAGTCATAGGAACCACCGTACTGTTAAGTGGGGTCCAAGAGAACCAGTCAGAATGACTGAAGTGATGCCTAAACCAAAAACCTATGTCTTTGAGTGAAGACTATGAGAGCGAATCTTGTCCAGAGTCGGACAAGTCAGCTTTGCTTGTAGCCCAAGTAAAGTTGCCGTGTGAGTTTGAAATCTGACCGTTGGAACACGTGTCAGTTCCTTAGTGACCCAGGGTCATTTCGGACAAATCAGGTCGGGTTGCCAAGTGGCTATAAATAGCCCACCCCCTACAACCATAAACGGTTGGCTGCTTAGATTGAAAGTACGGCTTTTGTCGTTTAAGAGCAACCCACCTCGAAGCCTTTGAGAGAGAATTCCTTGCGAGGATAAAGCCCTAACCACCAGAGCCAGAGAGAATTGGGCATCACTTAAGTCTTCTTGTCTGTGTGATCTGAAGACTTTTTCACTTGAGGACTGTGCATCCTCCAGCCGGTTAGGCGTCGCGTTCTGAGCATCCAAGAGACATTGTGGATTACCGGTGAACGAAGTCTGTGAAGGTTTGGGAGTCTACCTTGAAGACTTACCAGAGTGATTGGGCGAGGTCTATGTGACCTTAGCTCAAGGAGAATACGGTGAGGACTGGGTGTCCTGAGCTGCGTGTTCAGGACTGGGTGTCCGGGACTGTGTGTCCTAAGGTTTAAATACCTAGCCACTCCAACCAGACGTACAGTTGTCACAGCAACTGGAACTGGTCCAACAAATCATTGTCTTCAACGAGTCACTAGTTTCATCTTCACTTCCCTTTACTTACTGTTACTCCTTATGAAGTCATTGTATGTTTGCACTATCATTTGTCTTCACTGAGTGACTGCGTGTTCTGTTTGGCTTCACAATATCTTCCTACCTGATCCTTACTTCCTAGCTGCTATTAGTCTTTGTGCTTTCACTTCATTGAATACTTGACTATGGTTTGCCTAGTGTAGTCTACCTTCCGCTGCATGGTAATAGGTTTAATTTTATCGGTTGTCTTCAAAACTTCTATGTTCTGAAGACTTTCATAAAAATCGCCTATTCACTCCCCCCTCTAGTTGATATAACGCACTTTCAGCCCCCTTCCACCATAGTCCTCGATAATATTGTAGCGGTGCTTAGGCGAAGCCCTGCGATGGTAGTACATCAAGACCGTTACCACGCCGTCGTGCTGACGGAACTCTTCCCTGACACTTTGCTGGATCGGAGTCCGGGGATCGTCATCGAGCTGAACGAGTGCTAAAACTCGGAGGTGCCGTAGTTTCGGTGCTTGATCGGTCGGGCCGTGGAGACGTACGACTACATCAACCAAAGTTAACGCTTCCGTTGTCGATCTACAAGGGTACGTAGATCACACTCTCCCCCTCTCGTTGCTATGCATCACCATGATCTTGCGTGAGCGTAGGAATTTTTTTGAAATTACTACGTTCCCCAACAGTGGCACCAGAGCCTAGGTTTTATATGTTGATGTTATTTGCACGAGTAGAACACAAGTGAGTTGTGGACGATATAAGTCATACTGCTTACCAGCATGTCATACTTTGGTTCGGCGGTATTGTTGGACGAAGCGGCCCGGACCGACATTACGCGTACGCTTACGCTAGACCGATTCTCCCGACGTGCTTTGCACATAGGTGGCTTGCGGGTGACAGCTTCTCCAACTTTAGTTGAACCGAGTGTGGCTACGCCCGGTCCTTGCGAAGGTTAAAACAGCACCAACTTGACAAACTATCGTTGTGGTTTTGATGCGTAGGTAAGATTGGTTCTTGCTTAAGCCCGTAGCAGCCACGTAAAACTTGCAACAACAAAGTAGAGGACGTCTAACTTGTTTTTGCAGGGCATGTTGTGATGTGATATGGTCAATACATGATGCTAAATTTTATTGTATGAGATGATCATGTTTTGTAACCGAGTTATCGGCAACTGGCAGGAGCCATATGGTTGTCGCTTTATTGTATGCAATGCAATTGCGCTGTAATGCTTTACTTTATCACTAAGCGGTAGCGATAGTCGTGGAAGCATAAGATTGGCGAGACGACAACGATGCTACGATGGAGATCAAGGTGTCGCGCCGGTGACGATGGTGATCACGACGGTGCTTCGAAGATGGAGATCACAAGCACAAGATGATGATGGCCATATCATATCACTTATATTGATTGCATGTGATGTTTATCTTTTATGCATCTTATCTTGCTTTGATTGACGGTAGCATTATAAGATGATCTCTCACTAATTATCAAGAAGTGTTCTCCCTGAGTATGCACCGTTGCGAAAGTTCTTCGTGCCGAGACACCACGTGATGATCGGGTGTGATAGGCTCTACGTTCAAATACAACGGGTGCAAAATAGTTGCACACGCAGAATACTCAGGTTATACTTGACGAGCCAAGCATATACAGATATGGCCTCGGAACACGGAGACCGAAAGGTCGAGCGTGAATCATATAGCAGATATGATCAACATAGCGATGTTCACCAATGAAACTACTCCATCTCACGTGATGATCGGACATGGTTTAGTTGATTTGGATCACGTAATCACTTAGAGGATTAGAGGGATGTCTATCTAAGTAGGAGTTCTTAAGTAATATGATTAATTGAACTTAAATTTATCATGAACTTAGTCCTGGTAGTATTTTGCAAATTATGTTGTAGATCAATAGCTCGCGTTGTTGCTTCCCTGTGTTTATTTTGATATGTTCCTAGAGAAAATTGTGTTGAAAGATGTTAGTAGCAATGATGCGGATTGGATCCGTGATCTGAGGTTTATCCTCATTGCTGCACAGAAGAATTATGTCCTTGATGCACCGCTAGGTGACGGACCTATTGCAGGAGCAGATGCAGACGTTATGAACGTTTGGCTAGCTCAATATGATGACTACTTGATAGTTTAGTGCACCATGCTTAATGTCTTAGAATCGGGACTTCAAAGACGTTTTGAACGTCATGGAGCATATGAGATGTTCTAGGAGTTGAAGTTAATATTTCAAGCAAATACCCGAGTTGAGAGATATGAAGTCTCCAACAAGTTCTATAGCTAAAAGATGGAGGAGAATCGCTCAACTAGTGAGCATGTGCTCAGATTGTCTGAGTACTACAATCGCTTGAATCAAGTGGGAGTTAATCTTCCAGATAAGATAGTGATTGACAGAATTCTCTAGTCATCATCACCAAGTTAGTAGAACTTCGTGATGAACTATGATATGCAAGGGATAACGGAAACGATTCCCAAGCTCTTCGTAATGCGGAAATTGACGAAGGTAGAAATCGAGAAAAACATCAAGTGTTGATGGTAGACAAGACCACTAGTTTCAAGAAAAGGGCAGAGGGAAGAAGGGGAACTTCAAGAAGAACAGCAAGCAAGTTGCTGCTCAAGTGAAGAAGCCCAAGTCTGGTCCTAAGCCTGAGACTAAGTGTTTCTACTGCAAAGGGACTGGTCACTGGAAGCGGAACTACCCCAAGTGATTGGCAGATAAGAAGGATGGCAAAGTGAACATAAGTATATTTGATATACATGTTATTGATGTGTACTTTACTAGTGTTTATAGCAACCCCTCAGTATTTGATACTAGTTCACTTGCTAATATTAGTAACTCGAAACGGGAGTTGCAGAATAAACAGAGACTAGTTAAGGGTGAAGTGACGATGTGTGTTGCAAGTGGTTCCAAGATTGATATGATCATCATCGCACACTCCCTATACTTTCGGGATTAGTGTTGAACCTGAATAAGTGTTATTTGGTGTTTGCGTTGAGCATGAATATGATTTGATCATGTTTATTGTAATACGGTTATTCATTTAAGTAAGAGAATAAATTGTTGTTCTGTTTACATGAATAAAACCTTATATGGTTACACACCCAATGAAAATAGTTCGTTGGATCTCGATCGTAGTGATACACATAATCATAATATTGAAACCAAAAGATGCAAAGTTAATAATGATAGTGCAACTTATTTGTGGCACTGCCGTTTAGGTCATATTGGTGTAAAGCGCATGAAGAAACTCCATGCTAATGGGTTTTTGGAATCACTTGATTATGAATCAGTTGATGCTTGTGAACCATGCCTCATGGGCAAGATGACTAAAACGCCGTTCTCCGGAACTATGGAGCGAGCAACTGACTTATTGGAAATAATACATACTGATGTATGAGATCCGATGAGTGTTAAGGCTCGCGGCGGGTATCATTATTTTCTGACCTTCACAGATGATTTGAGCAGATATGGGTATATCTATTTAATGAAACACAAGTATGAAATATTTGAAAAGTTCAAAGAATTTTAGAGGGAAGTAGAGAATCATCGTAACAAGAAAATAAAAGTTTCTGCGATATGATCGCAGAGGTAAAATATTTGAGTTACGAGTTTGGCCTTCAGTTAAAACGATGTGAAATAGTTTTACTACTCACGCCACCTGGAACACCACAGCATAATGGTGTGTCCGAACATTATAACCGTACTTTATTAGATATGGTGCGATCTATGATGTCTCTTATCGATCTACCACTATCGTTTTGGGGTTATGCATTAAAGACAGCTGCATTCATGTTTAAAAGGGCACCATCTAAAGTCCGTTGAGACGACACAATCTGAACTGTGGTTTGGCAAGAAACCAAAGTTGTCGTTTCTTAAAAGTTTGGGATTATGATGCTTATATGAAAAAGTTTCATCCTGATAAGCTCAAACCCAAATCGGAGAAATATGTCTTCATAGGATACCCAAAGGAGACTGTTGGGTACACCTTCTATCACAAATCCGAAGGCAAGACTTTTGTTGCTAAATTCGGAGTTTTTCTAGAGAAGGAGTTTCTCTCGAAAGAAGTGAGTGGGAGGAAAGTAGAACTTGATGAGGTAACTGTACCTGCTCCCTTATTGGAAAGTAGTTCATCACAGAAATCTGTTCCTGTGACTACTACACCAATTAGTGAGGAAGCTAATGATGATGATCATGTAACTTCAGATCAAGTTACTACCGAATCTCGTAGGTAAACCAGAGTGAGATCCGCACCAGAGTGGTACAGTAATCCTATTCTGGAAGTCATGTTACTAGACCATGACGAACTTGCGAACTATGAGGAAGCGATGATGAGCCCAGATTCCGCAAAATGGTTTGAGGCCATAAAATCTGAGATATGATCCATGTATGAGAACAAAGTATGGACTTTGATGGATTTGCCCGATGATCGGCAAGTCATAGAAAATAAATGGATCTTCAAGAGGAAGACGGATGCTGATAGTAGTGTTACTATCTACAAAGCTAGAATTGTCGCAAAAAGGTTTTCGACAAGTTCAAGGGATTGACTACGATGAGACCTTCTCACCCGTAGCGATGCTTAAGTCTGTCCGAATCATGTTAGCAATTGCCGCATTTTATGATTATGAAATTTGGCAAATGGATAAACAAAACTGCATTCCTTAATGGATTTCTTAAAGAAGAGTTGTATATGATGCAACCAGAAGGTTTTGTCAATCCTAAAGGTGTTAACAAAATATGCAAGCTCCAACGATCCATCTATGGACTGGTGCAAGCATCTCGGAGTTGGAATATACGCTTTGATAAGTTGATCAAAGCATATAGTTTTATACAGACTTACGGTGAAGCCTGTATTTACAAGAAAGTGAGTGGGAGCACTACAACATTTCTGATAAGTATATGTGAACAACATATTGTTGATCAGAAATAATGTATAATTTTCTGGAAAGCATAAAGGAATATTTGAAAGGAGTTTTTCAAAGAAAGACCTCGGTAAAGCTGCTTACATATTGAGCATCAAGATCTATAGAGATAGATCAAGACGCTTGATAAGTTTTTTCAATGAGTACATACCTTGACAAGATTTTGAAGTAGTTCAAAATGGAACAGTCAAAGAAAGAGTTCTTGCCTGTGTTGCAAGGTGTGAAATTGAGTAAGACTCAAAGCCCGACCACGGCAGAAGATAGAAATAGAATGACAGTCATTCCCTATGCCTCAGCCATAGGTTCTATAAAGTATGCCATGCTGTGTACCAGATCTATTGTATACCCTACACTGTGTTAAGCAAGGGAGTACAATAGTGATCTAAGAGTAGATCACTGGACAGCGGTCAAAATTATCCTTAGTGGAATAAGGAAATATTTCTCAATTATGGAGGTGACAAAAAGGTTCGTCGTAAAAAGTTACGTCGATGCAAGTTTTGACACAGATCTGGATGACTCTAAGTCTCGATCTAGATACATATTGAAAGTGGGAGCAATAAGCTAGAGTAGCTCCGTGCAGAGCATTGTTGACATAGAAATTCGCAAAATACTTACGGATCTGAATGTGACAGACCCGTTGACTAAAATTATCTCACAAGCAAAACATGATCACACCTTAGTACTCTTTGGGTGTTAATCACATAGCGATGTGAACTAGATTACTGACTCTAGTAAACCCTTTGGGTGTTGGATCACATATCGATGTGAACTATGGGTGTTAATCACATGGTGATGTGAACTATTGCTGTTAAATCACATGGCGATGTGAACTAGATTATTGACTCTAGTGCAAGTGGGAGACTGAAGGAAATATGCCCTAGAGGCAATAATAAAGTTATTATTTATTTCCTTATATCATGATAAATGTTTATTATTCATGCTAGAATTGTATTAACCGGAAACATAATACTGTGTGAATACATAGACAAACAAAGTGTCACTAGTATGCCTCTACTTGACTAGCTCGTTAATCGAAAGATGGTTATGTTTCCTAACCATAAACAAAAGAGTTGTTATTTGATTAACGGGATCACATCATTAGGAGAATGATGTGATTGACATGACCCATTCCATTAGCTTAGCACCCGATCGTTTAGTATGTTGCTATTGCTTTCTTCATGACTTATACATGTTCCTATGACTATGAGATTATGCAACTCCCGTTTGCCGGAGGAACACTTTGTGTGCTACCAAACGTCACAACGTAACTGGGTGATTATAAAGGAGCTCTACAGGTGTCTCCAAAGGTACATGTTGGGTTGGCGTATTTCGAGATTAGGATTTGTCACTCCGATTGTCGGAGAGGTATCTCTGGGCCCTCTCGGTAATGCACATCACATAAGCCTTGCAAGCATTGCAACTAATGAGTTAGTTGTGAGATGATGTATTACGGAACGAGTAAAGAGACTTGCCGATAACGAGATTGAACTAGGTATTAAGATACCGACGATCGAATCTCGGGCAAGTAACATACCGATGACAAAGGGAACAACGTATGTTGTTATGCGGTCTGACCGATAAAGATCTTCGTAGAATACGTGGGAGCCAATATGAGCATCTAGGTTCCGCTATTGGTTATTGACCGGAGATGTGTCTCGGTCATGTCTACATTGTTCTCGAACCCGTAGGGTCCGCACGCTTAAGGTTTCGATGACAGTTATATTATGAGTTTATGAGTTTTGATGTACCGAAGTTAGTTCGGAGTCCCGGATGTGATCACGGACATGACGAGGAGTCTCGAAATTGTCGAGACATAAAGATTGATATATTGGACGGCTATATTCGGACACCGGAAGTGTTCCGGGTGATTTCGGAGAAAACCGGAGAGCCGGAGGGTTACCGGAACCCCCCCGGGAGAAATAATGGGCCATATGGGCCTTAGTGGAGAGAGAGAGGGGCAGCCAAAGGTGGGCCGCGCGCCTCCTCCCCCCTGGTCCGAATTGGACTAGGAGAGGGGAGCGGCGCCCCCCTTTCCCTCTCCCTCCCCACTTCTTTCCCCCTCCTAGTAGGAGTCCTACTCCTACTAGGAGGAGGACTCCTCCTTGGCACGCCATAGAGGGCCGGCCAGCCTCCTCCCCTTGATCCTTTATATACGGGGGCAGGGGGCACCCCTTGACACACGAGTTGAGCCACGTGATCATATTCTTAGCCGTGTGCGGCGCCCCCTTCCACCATAGTCCTCGATAATATTGTAGCGGTGCTTAGGCGAAGCCCTGTGACGGTAGTACATCAAGATCGTCACCACGCCGTCGTGCTGACGGAACTCTTCCCTGACACTTTGCTGGATCGGAGTCCGGGGATCGTCATCAAGCTGAACGTGTGCTAAAACTCGGAGGTGCCGTAGTTTCGGTGCTTGATCGGTCGGGCCGTGGAGACGTACGACTAAATCAACCAAAGTTAACGCTTCCGTTGTCGATCTACAAGGGTACGTAGATCACACTCTCCCCTTCTCGTTGCTATGCATCACCATGATCTTGCGTGTGCGTAGGAAATTTTTTGAAATTACTACGTTCCCCAACACAGGGTTACACCCGCCCATGCAAGTTGTTCAATGGACATGTGCAAACCACCACCATGTGATCCGATCTATATTATCAGCCGCCGTCTGCACCTGTCTGCATGAGCTGTTTATTGAGTATGAGCGAATCACTGCTTGGGTAGCCCGGTTTTCTTCCAACAAATTGGAGGCAAAGTATCAGGTATTATCAGCCGCCGTCTACACTAGATGGCTCAATGGGCAGGCGCACAAGTCGCCGCCACTACAGTTTGGTTAACTTCAAACAACCAGTTGGAAGGAACCATTGGCCGAGTTGCTGACACGGCTCATACGGGATCATTTATAACCTGCCGCAGTCACCTCAACCTTCTGTGAATTCACATTGCGCTATCAACACCAATGATATACACCCTATGCTATGGTCAAATATGGAGAATCTCAAGCCAACTCCTTGAGTCGTCTTAAGACTCAAGGGCTACAATGGTATGACTCAGCAAATCTTGCTGGTCTCAGTGAATTCAAGAAGCCCAGGTCATTGGAGGGAAAAATATCCCGGCCCAGAGGCTACTGCCCTATTAATGAAAAGTTAAAAGGCCGTCAGAAAATTTCCGGATTAAAAAGAAGGATTCCGGTTCAAGGGAAATCTGTCTCCCACAAAGCTCTGAAACTCTCAAATCCAGTTTAAAATTCCGGCTCAAGAAGAATTATCTCTTGCAAAGTTGAGTTCTCAGGAAAAATTAAAGGTTGCCAAAGAGAGCTTGCTGCCATGATGTGTGGTTCAAACATGGGTATTCTACCTTATTGGCTTATATTATGGTCACTTGGGGCCTTCCTGCTCGTATTCGAAGCATAGCGTTACTACCCTCTTGACTGAATATGTCACTTGGGGGATTCCTGTTCAAACATAGGTGTATTCACCAAAGAGAACATAGTTGTCGGTACTCTCTTGATCGGCACAATGCCAAAACTTATGGTCACTTGGGAGCTTCCTGGTCGTATTCGAATCATAGCTGTCGGTACCTCTTGATCGGCTCAACACCACACTTGTAAGCATGTCACTTAGGGGCTTCCTGTTCAAACATAGGCGTTTTCGACCAAAGAGAACATAGCATTACTATCCTCTTGACTAGGTTTGTTCAAACATAGGCGTATTTGACCAAAGGGAACAAACTCTGACCGGGTCATCGTACTTGTACACTAGCTGCTTCAACTCCATCAGGTCATCCTGATTGACCCACCGAACTCTTAATGACCAGTCTTTACGGCGTATTCGACCAAGATCTGAGCTCGATTAAGGTTCAAACGGCGGCTTGTCGTGCGAGAGCACGGTTTATAGATAGTTCGGATGAATCTATGCTTCATAAGCCGCCTTCCTTGGAACTTGGATAAATAAGCCCGTGATGTATGCTATTACTCTAGCCCCGCGTACTCCTGATAAGTCTTTGAGCAAGACCAGACTTTATCTAGGGTTCAAATGTCGATTGGGCATGATAACCCACAAGTATAGGGGATCGCAACCGTTTTCGAGGGTAGAGTATTCAACCCAAATTTATTGATTCGACACAAGGGGAGCCAAAGAATATTCTCAAGTATTAGCAGCTGAGTTGTCAATTCAACCACACCTGGAAACTTAATATCTGCAGCAAAGTATTTAGTAGCAAAGTAATATGATAGTAGTGGTAACGGTAGCAAAAGTAATGTTTTTGGTATTTTTAGTGATTGTAACAATAGCAACAGAAAAGTAAATAAGCGGAGAACAATATATGGAAAGCTCGTAGGCAATGGATCGGTGATAGAGAATTATGCCGGATGTGGTTCATCATGTAACAGTCATAACCTAGGGTGACACAGAACTAGCTCCAATTCATCAATGTAATGTAGGCATGTATTCCGAATATAGTCATACATGCTTATGGAAAAGAACTTGCATGACATCTTTCGTCCTACCCTCCCGTGGCAGTGGGGTCCTAGCGGAAACTAAGGGATATTAAGGCCTCCTTTTAATAGAGTACCGGACCAAAGCATTAACACATAGTGAATACATGAACTCCTCAAACTACGGTCATCACCGGGAGTGGTCCCGATTATTGTCACTTCGGGGTTGCCGGATCATAACACATAGTAGGTGACTGTAGACTTGCAAGATAGGATCAAGAACTCACATATATTCATGGAAACATAATCGGTTCAGATCTGAAATCATGGCACTCGAGCCCTAGTGACAAGCATTAAGCATAGCAAAGTCATAGCAACATCAATCTCAGAACATAGTGGATACTAGGAATCAAACCCTAACAAAACTAACTTTATTACATGATAAATCTCATCCAACCCATCACTGTCCAGCAAGCCTACGATGGAATTACTCACGCACGGCAGTGAGCATCATGAAATTGGTGATGGAGGATGGTTGATGACGACGATGGCGACGGATTCCCCTCTCCGGAGCCCCAAACGGACTCCAGATCAGCCCTCCCAAGAGGTTTTAGGGCTTGGCAGCGGCTCCGTATCGTAAAACGTGATGAATCCTTCTCTCTGATTTTTTTCTCCCCAAAAGCAAATATATAGAGTCGGAGTTGAGGTCGGAGGAGCTCCAGGGGGGCCATAAGGTAGGGGGCGTGCCTAGGGGGGCAGGCGCGCTCCCCCACCCTCGTGGCTAGGGTGTGGGCCCCCTGGTCTTGATCTTTTGCCAGTATTTTTTTTATTTACAAAAATACGCTCCGTGGAGTTTCAGGTCATTCCGAGAACTTTTGTTTCTACACATAAATAACACCATGGCAATTCTGCTGAAAACAACGTCAGTCCGGGTTAGTTCCATTCAAATCATGCAAGTTAGAGTCCAAAACAAGGGCAAAAGTGTTTGGAAAATTAGATACGACGGAGACGTATCAACTCCCCCAAGCTTAAACCTTTGCTTGTCCTCAAGCAATTCAGTTGACAAACTGAAAGTGGTAAAGAAAAACTTTTACAAACTCTGTTTGCTCTTGTTGTTGTAAATATGTAAAGCCAGCATTCAAGTTTTCAGCAAAGATTATAAACTAACCATATTCACAATAACTCTTAGGTCTCATGTTTACTCATATCAATGGCATAATCAACTAGCGAGCAATAATAATAAATCTCGGGTGACAACACTTTCTCAAAACAATCATAATATGATATAACAAGATGGTATCTCGCTAGCCCTTTCTAAGACCACAAAACATAAATGCAGAGCACCTTTAAAGATCAAGGACTAACTAGACATTGTAATTCATGGTAAAAGAGATCCAGTCAAGTCATACTCAATGTAAACTAACAGTAATGAATGCAAATGACAGAGGTGCTCTCCAACTGGTGCTTTTTAATAAGAGGATGATGACTCAACATGAAAGTAAATAGATAGGCCCTTTGCAGAGGGAAGCAGGGATTTGTAGAGGTGCCAGAGCTCGGTTTTGAAATAGAGATGAATAATATTTTGAGCGGTATACTTTCATTGTCAACATAAAAACCAAGAGATTGCGATATCTTCCATGCTACACACATTATAGGCGGTTCCCAAACAGAATGGTAAATTTTATACTCCCCCTCCACCAACAAGCATTAATCCATGGCTTGCTCGAAACAACGAGTGCCTCCAACTAACAACAGTCCCGGGGGAGTTTTGTTTGCAATTATTTTGATTTGATTTGCATAAAGCATGGGACTGGTCATCCCGGTGACCAGCCATTTTCTCGTGAGTGAGGAGCGAAGTCCACTCCTCTTGAGAATAACCCGCCTAACATGGAATATACGGACAGCCCTAGTTGATGCATGAGCTATTCGAGCATACAAAACATAATGTTTATTCGACGGTTTAGAGTTTGGCACATACAAATTTACTTGGAACGGCAGGTAGATACTGTATATAGGTAGGTATGGTGGACTCATATGGAATAACTTTGGGGTTTATGGAATTGGATGCACAAGCAGTATTCCCGCTTAGTACAAGTGAAGGCTAGCAAAAGACTGGGAAGCGACCATCTAGAGAGCTACAACAGTCATGAACATGCATTAAAATTAATCAACACCGAATGCAAGCATGAGTAGGATATAATGCACCATGAACATAAATATCGTATAGGCTATGTTGATTTTGTTTCAACTACATGCGTGAACATGTGCCAAGTCAAGCCACTCGAATCGTTCAAAAGAGGATAGCACCCTATCACATCACAACCATTTTAATAGCATGTTGGCAGGCAAGGTAAACCATTATAAGCTCCTAGCTAATTAAGCATGGCATAAGCAACTATAATCTCTAATTATCATTGCAAACATGTTTATTCATAATAGGCTGAATCAGGAACGATGAACTAATCATATTTACAAAAACAAGAGAGGTCGAGTTCATACCAGCTTTTCTCATCTTAATCAGTCCATCATATATCATCATAATTGCCTTTCACTTGCACGAACGAATGATGTGGATAATAATAATAGTGGACGTGCATTGGACTAAGCTGGAATCTGCAAGCATTCAATAAATAGGAGAAGACAAGGCAATATGGGCTCTTTTCTCAGATCAACAATAATGCATATAAGAGCCACTTTAACAATTTAATCATGGTCTTCTCCTATCGACCCCTAAAGAACAGAAAATAAATAAAACTATATACACGGGAAAACTCCCAACAAGCAAAATAAGAACATGAAATCTTTTTGGGTTTTCTTTTTAATTACTACTACAAGGAAAGTAGACTAGCTAAAAACTACAACTAATTTTTTTCTTAAGGTTTATCAAACACACAAGAAGAAAGCATAAAAAGGAAATAAACTAGTATGGATGATACAATGAAAAAGTATGAGCACCGACATCTAGCAATGAGTGTGTGGACATGAATGTATTGTCGGTGGGAAATACGTACTCCCCCAAGCTTAGGCTTTTGGCCTAAGTTGGTCTATGGCCACAGTTGGCCTGGCGAATATCCATAGAAATAGTTGGGGTCGTACTGCGAAGAAGAAGACTCTGATTGCCACTGGTTGGCAATCATCTTGGGATCCCACTGGTAATTATACTGGCGTGGAGGATCAACTTGTGGTTCCGACTCTGGCTCTGTGGCTGATGTAGGGTTCCGGTAGGCGTGAATAGCCTCCAACGGAACAAGGTACTTGCCTGCAGATAAATCAAACAACGAAGGAGCAGGCAGGATAATAGTCTCAGGATGATGTTTATCAAAGAACAATTTGTATTTGAGCTCATTTCCCCTATTCTTAACAATAAAATCGTGTGCTACCATACTCTTATAATCTAAATAAATAGGAGGCAACAATTTTTCTTCCTTCTCGTAATGCCTAATAGGTATGTTAAAATGTGCAGCTAGGCGCGAGGCGAAGTTGCCTCCAAAGACGGGGCCTTAGTACGGTTAAGATTTAACCGCTTTGCAATAATAGCACCCATGCTGAATGTATCATCACAAAATAAGGCGTGGCACAAAATAACAATATCAGGGGCACTCAGGTTTCCACAGTTTCCGTGCCCAGTTAAGCATCTACTAGCAAATATAGCAAAGTAACGCAGAACAGAAAAGTGTATGCTAGTAGTTCGTGCATCAGAAACCTTCCTCCTTTCCCCTACAGTGATGGTATCAATAAACCCATCCACATCGTCACGATGTGGTTCCTCTATGATGCCCTCGAAAGGGATCAAACAAACCAGACAAAAATCACGAAGTGACATCTCCTTATGCTCATCATATAAATAAAACTCCATCGTAGGTGGTGTGCTCCTAGCATGGAAATGAAAGTTTTGCACAAAGATATTGGTGAGTAAGAGATACTGTTCGCGTTGGTCGTGGAGGAAGGCGGTGAGGCCTGCATTCTCAGCCAATTCATAGAAATCATCATAAATCCTGGCTGCTCTCAAGAAATCATCACAAGGCCATTCACACGGCCGAACCTCCGCGATGCGAGGCAAATTATATTTGGGCTTCTTTGCTTCTTCATTTTGCTTTTCCTTCGAGCTTCGGCTCGATGAGCCCCTAAAAAATCTCTTCATTATTTTCTAAAAGATCTCAAATTTTTAGTAACTTCAAATAAAAGTGAGCCCAACTCAACAAAATTGATAGCAACTACTCCTACAAGTGCCTAGAGCCTATATCATGCATCAAAACTACTTGGAACCACATAAATTTGACATGCAAGCTCAAGAACATGGTCACTAGGCAACACAAAATTGTAATGAATAAAGCACTAGAACAAAAACTAATTGGACCAATGAAGGAGTCACATACCAAGGAACAATCCCCCCCAAGCAGTTTTGTGAGAGGTGCTTTGAGCAAGGAGATCGAAAATCGCAGCAAAATGAGCTAGAACTCGTGCTCGATCTGGATAATGGTGTTTGTGGGAGGAAGAAGGAGTGTGTGGGTGCAGGAATAAGTGGAGGAGGGCCACCGTGGGACCACGAGGCAGGGGGCGCGCCCTCCACCCTCGTGGCCAGGTGGATGCCCCCTCTGTTGTGTTTTCAGTGCCAAATATTCTCAAATATTCCAGAAAAAATCATATTTAAATTTCGGGGAATTTGGAGAACTTTTATTTTCGGGGTATTTTTATATTGCATGAATAATTCAGATAACAGACAGGAAATACTATTTTATTTTATTTAATATAAATAACAGAAAGTAAAATAAGGGTACAGAGAGTTGTGTTTTCTAACTTCATCCATCTCATGATCATCAAAAGGAATCCATTAACAAGGTTGATCAAGTCTTGTTAACAAACTCATTCCGAATAACATGGAACCGGAGAATTTTCGAATAACACTAGGTTACCTGAACGGGTATATGCACATCTCCAACAATAAGAATATCACATTTCTTCTTAACAGTAGGAAGAGGAAATTCAAAACTTCCAAAAATAATCGATGGAATTTTTCCAATAGAATTGATACTGTGGACTTGAGGTTGTTTCCCCGGAAAGTGTACCGTATGCTCATTACCATTAACATGAAAGGTGACATTGCCTTTGTTGCAATCAATAATAGCCCCTGCAGTATTCAAAAAGGGTCTTCCAAGAATAATAGACATACTATCGTCCTCGGGAATATCAAGAATAACAAAGTCCGTTAAAATAGTAATGTTTGCAACCACAACAGGCACATCCTCACAAATACCGACAGGTATAGCAGTTGATTTATCAACCATTTGCAAAGATATTTCAGTAGGTGTCAACTTATTCAAATCAAGTCTACGATATAAAGAGAGAGGCATAACACTAACACCGGCTCCAAGATCACATAAAGCAATTTTAACATAGTTTCTTTTAATGGAGCATGGTATAGTGGGCACTCCTGGATCTCCAAGTTTCTTTGGTATTCCACCCTTAAAAGTATAATTAGCAAGCATGGTGGAAATTTCAGCTTCTGGTATCTTTCTTTTATTAGTAACAATTTCTTTCATGCACTTAGCATAAGGATTCATTTTAAGCATATCAGTTAATCGCATACGCAAAAAGATAGGTCTAATCATTTCAGCAAAGCGCACAAAATCCTCATCATCCTTTTTCTTGGATGGTTTGGGAGGAAAAGGCATGGGTTTCTGAACACATGGTTCTCTTTCTTTGCCGTGCTTCCTAGCAACAAAGTCTTTCTTATCATAACATTGACTCTTTGGTTGTGGTTTATCAAGATCAACAACAGGTTCAATTTCTATATCATTATCATTACTAGGTTGAGCATTAACATGAACATTATCATTAACATTATCACTAGTTTCAGGTTCATTACCAGATTGTGTTTTGGCATCAGAAATAGAAATATCATTTGGATTCTCGGGTGTTTCAGCAATATGTTCACTAGAAGCATGCAGAGTCCTATCATTTTTATTTTTCTTCCTTTTAGAAGGACTAGGTGCAACTATATTATTTCTCTGAGAATCTTGCTCAATTCTCTTAGGGTGGCCTTCAGGATACAAAGGTTCCTGAGTCATTTTACCAGTTCTAGTAGCCACTCTAACAGCATAATCATTATCCTTACTATTCAATTCATTGAGAAAATCATTTTGAGCTTTAAGTACTTGTTCTACTTGAGTGGTAACCATAGAAGCATGTTTAATAATAAGTTTAAGTTCACCTTTGACATTAGCCATATAATCACCCAAGTGTTCAAGCATATCAGCACTGCGTTTTAATTCTCTACCAAAATAAGCATCGAAGTCTTCTTGCTTAACCATAAATTTATCAAACTCATCTAAGCATGGGCTAGCAAACTTAGTAAATGGGATTTCAGCTTTATCATATCTATAGAGAGAATTTACCTTTACTACCCGTGTCAGGTTATCAAGACTATGTGTTTCTTCAATAGGTGATGGATTAAAACCATATATTTCTTCAATAGGAGGTAAATTAATACCATGTATTTCTTCAATAGGAGGTAAATTCTTAACATTTTCAGCTTTAATATCCTTTTCTTTCATGGATTTCTTTGCCTCTTGCATATCTTCAGGACTCAGAAATAGAACACCTCTCTTCTTCGGAGTTGGTTTAGGAATAGGCTCAGGAAGTGTCCAATTATTTTCATTAGTCAACATATTGTTTAATAGAATTTCAGCTTCATCCGGTGTTCTTTCCCTGAAAACACAACCAGCACAACTATCCAGGTAATCTCTGAAAGCATCGGTTAGTCTATTATAGAAGATATCAAATATTTCATTTTTCTTAAGAGGATGATCAGGCAAAGCATTAAGTAATTGGAGAAGCCTCCCGCAAGCTTGTGGGAGACTCTCTTCTTCAATTTGCACAAAATTATATATATCCCTTAAGGCAGCTTGTTTCTTATGAGAGGGAAATATTTAGCAGAGAAGTAATAAATCATATCCTAGGGACTACGCACACAACCAGGATCAAGGGAATTAAACCATATCTTAGCATCACCTTCTTAATGAGAACGGAAATATTTTAAGGATATAAAAGTAGCGAGTTCTCTCATCATTAGTGAACATGGTGGCTATATCATTTAATTTAGTAAGATGTGCCACAACAGTTTCAGATTCATAGTCATAAAAAGGATTAGATTCAACCAAAGTAATTATATCAGGATCAACATAGAATTCATAATCCTTATCAGTAACACAAATAGGTGAAGTAGCAAAAGCAGGATCGGGTTTCATTCTAGCATTAAGGGATTGCTGCTTGCATTTAGCTAATAACCTCTTTAGATCATATCTATCATTGCAAGCTAAAATAGCTCTAGTAGCTTCTTCATCCATAACATAACCCTCACGAACAACATGCAATTCATATTTATTAGGGGGAGAGTCTTCATCATCACTTTCATCAATATTATTAGTTTCAATAATTTCATTCTCTCTAGCCCTAGCAAGTTGTTCATCAAGAAATTCACCAAGTGGCATAGTAGTATCAAGCATAGAAGTAGTTTCATCATAAGTATCATGCATAGCAGAAGTGGCATCATCAATAATATGTGACATATCAGAATCAATAGCAGAAGCAGGTTTAGGTGTCGCAAAATTACTCAAAACAGAAGGTGAATCAAGTGCAGAGCTAGATGGCAGTTCCTTACCTCCCCTCATAGTTGAGGGATAAATCTTGGTTTTTGGATCTCTCAAGTTCTTCATAATGATAAGCAAATATAAATCCCAAGTGACTCAAAGAATAGAGCTATGCTCCCCGGCAACAGCGCCAGAAAATAGTCTTGATAACCCACAAGTATAGGGGATCACAACAGTTTTCGAGGGTAGAGTATTCAACCCAAATTTATTGATTCGACACAAGGGGAGCCAAAGAATATTCTCAAGTATTAGCAGCTGAGTTGTCAATTCAACCACACCTGGAAACTTAATATCTGCAGCAAAGTATTTAGTAGCAAAGTAATATGATAGTAGTGGTAACAGTAGCAAAAGGTAATGATAGCAAAAGTAATTTGTTCGGTATTTTGTAGTGATTGTAACAATAGCAATGGAAAAGTAAATAAGCGGAGAACAATATATGGAAAGCTCGTAGGCAATGGATTGGTGATAGAGAATTATGCCGGATGTGGTTCATCATGTAACAGTCATAACCTAGGGTGACACAGAACTAGCTCCCATTCATCAATGTAATGTAGGCATGTATTCCAAATATAGTCATACGTGCTTATGGAAAATAACTTGCATGACATCTTTTAATAGAGTACCGGACCAAAGCATTAACACATAGTGAATACATGAACTCCTCAAACTACGGCCATCACCGGGAGTGGTCCCGATTATTGTCACTTCGGGGTTGCCGGATCATAACAAATAGTAGGTGACTGTAGACTTGCAAGATAGGATCAAGAACTCACATATATTCATGAAAACATAATAGTTCAGATCTGAAATCATGGCACTCGGGCCCTGGTGACAAGCATTAAGCATATCAAAGTCATAGCAACATCAATCTCAGAACATAGTGGATACTAGGGATCAAACCCTAACAAAACTAACTCGATTACATGATAAATCTCATCCAACCCATCACCGTCCAGCAAGCCTACGATGGAATTACTCACGCACGGCGGTGAGCATCATGAAATTGGTGATGGAGGATGGTTGATGATGACGATGGCGACGGATTCCCCTCTCCGGAGCCCCGAACAGACTCCAGATCAGCCCTCCCGAGAGGTTTTAGGGCTTGGCGGCGGCTCCGTATCGTAAAACGCGATGAATCCTTCTCTCTGATTTTTTCTCCCCGAAAGAAAATATATAGAGTTGGAGTTGAGGTCGAAGGAGCTCCAGGGGGCCCACGAGGTAGGGGGGCACGCCCCCACCCTCGTGGCTAGGGTGTGGGCCCCTGGTCTTGATCTTTTGCCAATATTTTTTATTATTTCCAAAAATAAGCTCCGTGGAGTTTTAGGTCATTCCGAGAACTTTTGTTTCTGCACATAAATAACACCATGGCAATTCTGCTGAAAACAGCGTCAGTCCGGGTTAGTTCCATTCAAATCATGCAAGTTAGAGTCTAAAACAAGGGCAAAAGTGTTTGGAAAAGTAGATACGATGGAGACGTATCAGGGAACACTGTGAGTCAGGCTCACGGAACGCACGAACAATCCAGTGGCTCAGGCTAGTTTCATTGAAGAAGACACTTTGGCTTGGCAGCCCACAAAAGCCTCGAATTTCTTTTGATTTTTCATTTATATTCGAAGATTTCTCCTTTGACTTCTGGTTTTTTACAAATCGGGCCCAGCTGCCCTACTTCTGGCTCATATTTGAAGCATCTTTTGGGTTTCTACAACCCGCCGGATGGCAGACTTTAAGTCGTCAGTATATGATAATAGCCCAACTTGGCTGGATTTTCATGATGATATTGAATGATTGAGGTTTTCATACTGGGTTATATTATTCAAATCTTCAATAGCCAACATGGTTGGATTTTTATTATGGTTATTAATAACCAGTATTATAATTGAGGTTTTCAAAGTCGTTTTAGAGCAATGGCTATTATTTTATCAATGGATATGATTTATTCTACAATGAAAGGAATAGTCCCGAGTCGCTGCAAGCTTACGACCCCACACTTGGGGGCTACATTACTCAAATCATGATTACATCAAATATGGAAGTCCCATGTCACTGCCAGCTGAGTCAAATGAATTATTCTTCACAATTTTTCTGTAGAAGAAACCAATGTCAGCAAATTGATTATGAAGTTGGCTTATTGACCCGGATTTCCTAGAAGAACGAAATGACAGGGACTTAAGGATGTTTAGGTGCCGCCTTACAAGAATATTTAACCCAGAGGATAACCTGTTAAAATTGTTCTTGTGTTTTGTTTATAGGATCAGTTTAACATGGATAAATCCAAATTAAACTGGGGGCTAATGTCGGGGATATACCCCGCGGTATGACCCAGCCGGAGATATGACCCGGCTGGGACTTGGTATTTCATTGGTTAAGTCGGAAGATGTTTAAGCCAGATGTTTAAGATGGTTAAGTCGGAAGATGTTTAAGCCAGATGTTTAAGATGGTTAAGTCGGCAGATGTTTAAGCCAGATGTTTAAGATGGTTAAGTCGGCAGACGTTTAAGATGGTTAAGTCGGCAGATGTTTAAGGTGTTAAGCTCGGAGATGTTAAGCTAGACGGTAAGCCAGACGGTAAGCCAGATGGTAAGCCAGATTGTAAGAAGCCCAAGACGTTAAGAAGCCCACGGAGAGAAGCCCGTGATGAGAAGTTAGAATAGTTTAAGTCTTAATCCGAGTTGGACTCTACATGTAACTCGCCCCTTCAACTTATATAAGGAGGGGTAGGGCACCCCAAGAGGGACAAGTTGAATAATCGTTAAGTCTAGACACAATTAGGAGAGCCGGAGATACAGCGACTCCCTCGTGATGATAATGAGACCTAGCCACAAACAACATGTAGGGTTGTTACCGGATGATGTTTCCCGAGGCCCGTAGATGTCTAAACCCTTGTCTTGTGTTGCATCTCTCGATCCCGATCAACCCCTCTCAAGCTACCACATAGATACGTTGGTCTCACGACTAAGTCCTCACACTAGGACATCTGCCGTGACAATTCCATGACAAACTCCCCGATTCCCGCGCGCATGTAACGCATATCTCATAGGGATCCCAAGAAATTACCGCCACACTGCATCAGAGAAGCAACGCTGGTGGCCATGCCCCTGAAAATCCTGGCGTTACGCTCAGTCCAAATGAACCAGGCCACCACAGTAATCGTGGAAGACCACTTCATCTTCAGGTCCCTCCTGGCAAATGAATCAAATCCCTGCTCCCACCATTGCCTAAAAGAGTGAGTTCCGACTGTAGGCAGCCTGTCCAAGGGAATGATGAAAGTTTGAAAAGCCTTCTTCCATAGCTCCAGGGAGAAAGAGCAGTGCATGAATAGTAAGTGCAAGGCGGTCTCAGTGTGGCATCTGCAGAGAGCACAGAACGGGTTGTGTTGCCAACCTCTCTTCGCGAGTAGGTCCGTCGTGAGGCAGCAGCCCTGGACACCCATCCACGCGGAGAGCCTTAATTTTCCTGGTACCGGAGCCTTCCAAATCAGTACCTTCAGATTAGACTGAACACCGCCCATGAACTGAATCTTGTATGCGGATGCAACGGAGTAGGAGCCATTAACCGTCCACTTCCATGTGATCTTGTCAGGGTGGGGCGAAAGCTGAATATTCTGGACGGCACTCCACAACATAATGTAATCACGCAGAGCCTCGATTGGCGGCAACGGTTTAATTGTTGACATCCAGCCAGTTGTTATCATGAATAACATCCTTGAGTGAGCTCCTATGCTTCTTGTTGTGCTTGAATAGGGAAGGAAACAACTTCTTGAATTGGGAGGGCCACTGCTCAACCAGTCATCATCTCAGAAGGATATCTTCTCTCCATTACCGATAGTGACCAGAGTTGAGGCTTGAAACAAGGTGATGACCTAACCTGATCGTCAATAGGCAGAGGGAGATCACGCCACGGTTTGTCCTCCTCGGTCCACCTGAGCCATAACCAACGGCAGCGCAGAGCACAACTATATCTCTCATGGTCGGTGATACCTCGCCCGCCCAAATCCAAAGGCTTGCATATCCTTATCCATGCCATCAAACACTTGGCAGCCGATGCCTCACCATTCTCGTCCCAAAAGAAAGAGATGCGCAGTTTGTTCAGCTGTGCATCAACCCACTTGTTTACAATAGTCACCATCATCTAGAAAGCAAGGATAGCAGATAGGACCTTACGAACAAGCACAAACTTCTCATAGTTAGAGAAAATTTGGCCATGCCATCCAGACACCCACTTGCCCAGTTTGTCAATTGTCGACATTTATTTTTGTTGAAGATGTGGCCAGCAAGTTTGAATGAAATCCAATCACTCCAGGTCAGACTGCAAACCTCTGAAGCTCAGAAGTTGCAGCAGGAACGCCCATGAGACGGAATCAAAGGCTTTGGATATGTCCAGTTTGAGAAATTCAATTTTAGATGTGTCAAAAAAATTCAAAAAAAATGTGAATGTTCATCACATATATGTCTGCATCCCCTAAAAATTCAGATCAAAACGTGAAATACACAAAGAGAAACAAAAAAGACAAATATAGATGTGAGTAGTGTCATTTTTGACACTATTCATCCTTTCGTCTTTATTGACACTATTCATGTTGGATTTCTCTTTTTTGTTTCTCTTTATGTATTTCGTATTTTGATCTGAATCTTTTAGGGATAGTAGACACATATGTGATGAACATTCACAATTTTTTTTAAAAAAATTGATAGGTCTAAAATTGAAATTTTCAAACTGGTATCATGGTAGCACTTGAACGATGGTATCATGTGATATTCCTTCCCTGACAGAAGTCCCGAAATCACTAATTAAGGAGTACTCGTTGCAAAGAATATTCCACTTTCCCAGGTCGCGACAAGTGGCGCACATGCAGCGCGCCACTTATCGCAACCTGAAAGTTTTCCTTTTTTTAGATCCGTTTATTCAAAATGTTTTATCTCTTAAACCGTGCGTCTAAATCTCGAACCGTTTTCACCATTGGATTCCTCGCGTCGAGATCTTGAAAACTAGATCCCATGTTGATAGTTTTTGATGAACTTTTTTTCATGAAAAAAACCAGTCGAAAAAACCAGGCGAAAAAACCGAACCGGGAGCACGGTTTTTCCCTTTTCGAAAAATTCACGCCCGTGCCTCTCGCGAAATCTCAACCGTGTCTCTCGTGGAAGCAAAACCGTGACTCTCGTGGAAGAAAAAAAACAGAAAGCGCGTTTTTTCCGTTTCCGAAAGGCACGGCCGTGACTCTCGCGAAAGTACAACCATGCCTCTCGCGAAAGCAAAACCCTGACTCTCGCGAAAGAAAAAAAAACAGAAAACATGTATTTTTCCCTTTCCGAGAGGCACGGCCGTGACTTTCGCGTAAGCACAACCGTGCCTCTCACGGAAGCAAAACCGTGACTCTCACGAAAGAAAAAAAACAGAAAACGCGTTTTGTTTTTCCCTTTCTGAGAGGCACGGCCGTGATTCTCGCGAAAGCACAACCGTGCCTTTCGCGGAAGAAAAACCGTGACTCTCGCGAAAGGAAAAAAACAGAAAATACGTTTTTTTTCGTTTCCGAAAGGCACGACCGTGACTCTCGATAAAGCACAACCATGCCTCTTGCGGAAGAAAAATCGTGACTTTCGCGAAAGGAAAAAAAAAGAAAACACGTTTTTTTGTGATTTTTTTTTTCGATTTTTTTGTTCGAAAAGCTAAGAAAGACCGGGGGAAAACCAAAACGTCGAAAAAACCAAAAAAACCCATTTAAAAAGCCGAAAACGTGTGCGGAAAAATAAAAAAAAACAAAATCCGAAGAGAGCGTCCAAAGCGCGATACGTGGCAAATGACTGAGAACGCGCCAAATGGCGTTGATCGTTGCGAGGCTCTCGAAGGAGCGCTTGTTAACTAGTTGCTCCCTTCTCCCGTCCGACGAAATGGATGGGCCAATTTCGAACACAGTAGGCCCACTTCCACCTCCTAGCCGGGCTCAGTCAGGTCAGTCCATCCCTTCCACCTGGTCTTCGCACCTGAGACGGGGGAGATGCGGCGGCCGTCGGCTTCGTCGCCTCCGGCGAGGGGCCCGGTGTTGGCTGCCGCAGCCGCTGTCGTGCTCCTCCCGGCTATTTTCCCCGCGCTGTTCTCCCCGCTCGGCCGCGCCTTCCCTTCCCTATTCTCGGTGCGTCCCCTAGTCCCATCCCCCTCTCCAGGCGGTTCGATTTGAGCCGGTGTAGCGTCGTATTGGCGTTGGCGATTTTCTGCTTTTCTAGCTGCTTCCTACGCTTCTCCTTGCTAGTTTGCCACTTTCCCGAGTCCGATCCTGTGGGGTCTTGGATAGTAGACGGATTGGTACGGTTGGGGAGTCCGGCATGTGCAGGGCGAAATGGTGTGGTGAATTCATGAATTTTCTCTCTCTCGTTGTTAAGAAATTACATTAGTTTAGTTGGTGTATGTATGTTGACGCAGAGTTACCTGTAAATAAGCAAAGTGTGCAAGCTATGTGAAGATCTGGATTCTTTTGATGGATAGCATCATGCCAGTTGCATCGAATATTTTGGTTTGGGCAGTGGTCTACAATGTTTGATTACCACTCCCTCCGTCCCAAAATTCTTGTCTTAAATTCGTCTAGATACGGATGTATCTAATACTAAAACATGACTTGATACACCCGTATTTAGACAAATCTGAGACAAGAATTTTGGGACGGAGGGAGTAGATTTTATATGCATTTTGCGGCAGTGTGGGACTGTATGAGTACATGAAAATACCGGGAATAACATATGTACTGGATTACTATGGTTATGAAGATAGATTGGCAACTCAAGTAGACCTTAGTAAGTATTTCTGCAAACTGCAATATTGTCTTTTTAAGATTAATCATGTGGACAGCGTGTATATTGCAGGAGTGGAATGCCCCTAAGCCAATGCACGAGTCTCTTTTGAACGCGTCTTTGCGATGGACAATAGTGAGTATTCAAAACTCAGATGAAAAATGGAAGTAGTTATGTTGAAGTCTATTTGTAACTTGCTTTCTGTTACAGCCAGATGAACAAAAGAGAGAGATCTGGACACCCTTGCCTGACCAGGGGTGGAAACCATGCATAAGATCATCGATTACTCGTGGTAACACTCTGAGATAACATGGTTATGTAATGATATGCCTCCAGCTGCGACAGATCACTAAGCATTTGGTTATATAAAGTGTAGGGTTACCTTCGGAACCTAGTGGGTACATACAAGTATTTCTTGATGGTGGCCTGAACCAGCAAAGAATGGGGGTAACACACTTTTTATGTACCAGATTCATGATGTTAGATTTAAGACAACTTGCTTGGTTGAGATTTTAGATCATCTGTCTCTTTCTTTTTGTTCTCTAGATATGTGATGCTGTTGCGGTTGCTAAGATTCTGAATGCTACTCTTGTGATTCCACATCTTGAAGTAAACCCTGTTTGGAAAGATTCAAGGTGCTTTTGAAGTTTCAGCGTACTACTATATCTTGTTAGTTTTTTTATTCTCCTGTTAAATTGGAAGTGAAAGTTTTAGTTGTGTTGCAGCTTATTTGGAGATATTTTCAATGTGGATCACTTTATTAACACCCTAAAAGGCGAGGTTTCAATAGTGAGAATTCCACCAAAAGAATTTGCGTGGAGCACAAGAGAGTTCTATGGCACAGGAATACGTGCTACAAGAGTAAAAACTGCACCTGTTCATGCCTCAGCTAATTGGTATATAGAGAATGTCAGTCCTATCCTGCAAAGGTTTGTGATTTCTTTGGTCATATAGTCACTTCTCTTGACCCCTTGATAAGTGAAGGTCTGCAGTACCCTTTGTACTGACACATGTTGCAAAACTAAACTACTACTCCCTCCATTCACAAATATAAGATGTTCTAACTTTTTTCTGAATCAGATGTATGTACACACGTTTTAGTCTGTTTGTTTACTCATTGCAGTCCGTATGTAGTCCATATTAGAATATCCAAAACATCTTATACTCCCTCCGTTCCTAAATACTTGTCTTTCTAGGCATTTCAACAAGTGACTACATACGGAGCAAAATGAGTGAATCTACACTCTAAAATATGTCTACATACATCCGTATGTAGTAGTCATTTGAAATGTCTAGAAAGACAAATATTTAGGAACGGAGGGAGTATTTGTGAACAGTGGGAGTATTTGACATATATTGCATGGCATAATAATGCTAAGAAACTGCAGTTCATGTTTAGCCCAGGTTGATGGCCACTGAACAGGCTTTGTAGCATTAACATTATAATTTGTGATCTAACTTCAATAGTTGGTTACTTTGTGAGGGGAATCCTTCACCGAGAATCTCATGTACGTGTTGTTTCCCTTGTCAGCTATGGCATTGCAGCCATTGCCCCCTTTTCTCACCGCCTTGCATTTGATGATTTGCCCGTGGACATTCAACGCCTGCGCTGTAAAGTTAACTTTGAAGCTCTGATTTTTGTGCCTTACATTATCTCATTGGGGAGGACCCTTGAGAAGCGCTTGAGATCTCCAGTCCAGGGGCATTCCACTGAATTTGCCCAACAAGTCGTAGAAGAAAACACAGATCAGGATGGAAAGTACGCAGTTTTACATCTCCGCTTCGATAAGGTAAATGGAAGGGCTTCTGCAATATTTGGAAGTCGTATGTGTATTTTTTTTTGTTCTCTTCAGGGAATTGCCACTCTGAAACATCTCAAGCTGACCTACATTTTTCAGGATATGGCTGCACATTCTGCCTGTGACTTTGGCGGTGGTAGGGCTGAAAAATTAGCTCTGGCTAAGTACAGGCAAGTTATCTGGCAAGGGAGGGTATTAAATTCACAGTTAAGTGATGAGGAGCTTCGAAACACAGGACGCTGCCCGTTGACTCCAGAAGAGATTGGGTTGATACTAGTAGCGCTTGGCTTTGACAGCACAACTCGATTTTATCTTGCCTCTCACAAGGTTTGACTCTCTGCACTCGCTTATTCTCCATAGTGGAAGTAGAAAGTTCTAACATACATCACCTATTAAGGTATATGGAGGGGAAGCTAGGATCTCTAGCTTGCGCAAACTTTTCCCGCTGATGGAAGACAAGAGGAGCCTTGCATCGGCAGATGAACTTGCTAATGTTGAAGGGAAGGCTTCTGTGCTAGCAGCTCTTGACTACCATATCAGCATGCACAGCGATGTTTTCATCTCTGCTTCTCCTGGCAATATGCATAATGCACTGGTAAAACCTGTTGGCTTCTGCTGTATTCCCTAGTTTTTTCCGCTTTCTTTATTGGTCCTGACTAGATGATGGTTGATTCAGTTGGCCCACCGGGCCTACAGGAATTTCAAGACGATAAGGCCAAACATGACATTGCTTGGCCACATATTTGCGAACAAGAGCATGGAGTGGTCAGAGTTTCAGCAGGCTGTACAGGCAGGCCACAAAGGTAGATACGGGCAGATCCGGCTGAGGAAGCCGAAGCAGTCTATCTATACTTATCCTGCCCCGGATTGTATGTGCCAAGGGTAGATCGCCGAGTTTTCTGCAGTGCACCGACAAAAGAAATGTGCCGAGTTACTTGCAGCCGCTAATTAGGATAAGCTCATGTGGATACATACATTAGTTCTCAATTTTCGGTTGAATCAGTTGGCTGCCTCTTCCAATAGGATCTTAATTCTTAACCAATTTTTACGCACTGTATGTTGAGCCTTGAAGGACTCTAATCTTGTGCTGCTGCACATTCGATACGACAAAGTTGTAGTTTTGTGACTGATGTTGTATACCTGTGACTTGATATACTGGATCCTTTTTCTTCTTCTTTGATTCCACTGTTCTACATCTGTGTCCGGTGTTTGTATGAAGTTCAGCTTTGATTTACTATTGCTATCATCACAGCGAATTCGAGACGAATGCTTCAAACTAGTAGTATGTTTTGCCATGTTTAGAATAACACGCATGGGTGATATTACAAGTCCAGCCTCCATCGGAAGCCATGGGCGAATCCACAAGAAGAAAGTTTCACCACCGGAGCTTTTAAGATTACAACACATTTTTGCACTGTCCACCTACTCCTCCACACTTTGTACATCCTCAGCACCCCAAAATAACAATTCAGACCACCTGAAGCCTCCCCGGTCGGTGAAATCGACGGATTTATTGGCCGGAGATGGTCTGGATGATGGTGTTGTGCCATGGGTCGGCCAGGTGCTGCTGCAGGTTCTCGAACGGGCCCTTGCCGGTCACGTTGTGCTGCACCAGGAACCCCAGGAACGCCAGCATCGCCAGTCTCCCTGAACGAATCGAAAAACATCCAAAGATTAACAAGAGCCGTCCGATTAGAAATTAACGATGGTGAAGCAAGCAGAGAACGATGGACTGGGGAGGTACCGTTGGCGAGCTCCTTCTCCTTGTTCTCGAGGGTGGGGGCGAAGTTGAGGGGGTTGAAGACGCTGCCGGGATAGCCGCACTCGTGGGGCGGGAGGCTGTAGCTCTTGAAGATGGGGTCCTGGTTGACGGAGCCCGGGTTCTTGATGTCCTGCCACCGCCGGATCTCCACGTAGTGGAAGAGGATGAACTCGATGACGAAGAGCGTGGAGGAGGAGGCGAAGTAGGTCTCCTTGCCGGCGTCGTACCACTCGGGCGCGTTCAGCAGCCCCGCCTTGGTCAGCACCTCCGGGATCAGCATCCCCGCCACCCCCAGCATCGCCCACCGCCCGTTCACCAGCTCCGCCTGCACGAACCACCGCAGGTCCTCCGGGTCCTCCGCCAGCGCCAGCGGGTCGAACCCATTGTCACCCGCCAAGCTGATCCATCCATCCAACAAAGAGTATTAGCATACAGATACAGCATGTGCGTTGCATCATGTGTTATTGTTATGTTCCCATGCACCTGCCGTCGAGGTAGGCAGGGGAGGGGAGGCCGGGGAGCCACGACCCCTTGGCCTGGACGGCGACGTCGCGGCGCGTGGACTTGGCGAGGCCGACGCGGCCGGAGTCGCCCAGGAACCGGGGGCTCGACGCTGACGCCGCCGGCCGGAGAGCGGCCACGGGAGCGCGGGCACTGACCGACGACATCTTGTCTAGAGAGCAGGTACGGCGCACCGCGGCAGGAGAGTGAGAGTGCGTCGGTGTGTGGTGGTTCTGTTCTGCCTCTCCGCACCTGCGCTTGGCCCTTTGTATTGAGCTGCGCTTCGGTGATTTGTGGGTGTGGTGAGCTGGGGCCCGGAGGTCCAGATGGACGGCGCGTGTTGGCGCCGCTGCGTCGTCTGACGGCTGCGATTCGTTTGCGCCTGGAGACTGGATAGATGGACCAGTGGGAGACCGGGAGGCGTATGTGCGTTATCTGGATCATGGATAATGCGGAATCAAAAGGAGCATCGCTATTGGTCGGGGAAACGCACGTTCGGTTTACCTGGCTGCCACGTCGATCGGTCGATCCGTCATGGTGTACACCTGTACATGGTGCCATGGTGGGTTGGTCTGTTTGCTTGAACTTTCAAGCTCTTCCACACAAAACAGGCTTTCTCCCTAGAAAAAACACAAATGGTCGAATCGATACAAGGTGAAACTTCATACAAACCAGTCGCGGCGAGGATGGGACCAACCCGCAGCCGAACAAGAAAATAGGAATCGCGTTCTCAAAAAAAAAAGAAAAAAGAAAAAAGGAATCGCCACACTAATATGAGGCGACCTAGACTACCGAAGCAAAACTGAACCGCACTGCCTAGGGAAACCACGGGACACCGACGCACCGATCACACCAAGATGTCGTTGGATAGAGCAAGCGCACATGTCCTCTCGCTCCGGGCCGTGGAGTTTCGATCCTGCCAACGGATAGTGAGGACCGAGGATTGTGACTGCGAGGATACGTGTAAATGATAGGAGACCAATGAATCCACTCCACCCAAAGCCGAAGAAGCTTCACACCACGAGCAAAGCAAGCATGAAGGCACCAGCACGCTATAACCAGATGATACCTGAGTTCCCCGACGAGGCACCCTAGAGGGTAACGACGGAGAGCGCCACCGTCACTGTCGGTGTCAAAACCGGCGGATCTCGGGTAGGGGGTCCCGAACTGTGCGTCTAGACCGGATGATAACAGGAGGTAAGGAACACGATGTTTTACCAGGTTCGGGCCCTCTTGATGGAGGTAAAACCCTACGTCCTGCTTGATTAATATTAATGATATGGGTAATACAAGAGTAGATCTACCACGAGATCGAGGAGGCTAAACCCTAAAAGCTAGCCTATGGTATGGTTGTTGTATGATGAAGTTGTCCTACGGACTAAAACCCTCCGGTTTATATAGACACCGGAGAGGATTAGGGTTACACAAAGTCGGTTACAATGGTAGGAGATCTTGAATATCCGCATCGCCAAGCTTGCCTTCCACGCCAAGGAAAGTCCCATCCGGACACGAGACGAAATCTTCAATCTTGTATCTTCATAGTCCTGGAGTCCGGCTGAAGGTATAGTCCGGCTACCCGAACACCCCCTAATCCAGGACTCCCTCAGTAGCCCCTGAACCAGGCTTCAATGACGACGAGTCCGGCGCATAGATTGTCTTCGGCATTGCAAGGCGGGTTCCTCCTCCAAATTCTTCATAAAAGTTTATAAACACCAAGAGTAGTGTCCGGCTCTGCAAAATAAGTTTCCACGTATTGCCACAGAGAGAATAATATTAACACAAATCTAATCCGCTGACGTATTCCGCAGCGTGACATCACACTACGGCCAAGCCTTTATTCGAATCGTTTTCACTTTTCCACCTCAGCGTGTTTTGCGAGGCGGTTTCCTTGGCACGTCTTGTCAAAGCAGAGATCGTGTCCCCTTTATTTACGGGATTCTCATCAATACGGACGTGGGTAACCCAATTGTGCCCGTTAGCATGTCTTCTCGATTAAAGGCGAGTCCCAAACGGTTACGGGGAGGGCTCCTGGTATTCAACCTCTTATAAAGAGACCATGGCCTTACTCCTTTTCTCCAATCTCAAAACAAGTTCGCCCGTCGCCTCGAGTTCCAACACCCTAGACTCTAGATTCCAGGCGCTTTGGACCTTCGACAATGTCTGGTTCCGACCTTCAAGGCCGATGGATGCCCTCCTCCGTCACGGAGGAGGACGTGCTAAAGTTGAGAGATGCTAAGTTCTTGACCGTCGAAATTTTGCATAGGTTGCCTGCTCAAAGGCAGGCTATTCCCAGTCCCCAGCCCGGTGAGAGCGTAGTGTTCATGTCTCAGTTCCTTCGGGGGTTAGGCTTCCCGATGGATCCCTTCGTGAGGGGGCTAATGCTCTATTATGGGCTGGAATTTCATGACTTAGCCCCGGAGTCCATCCTCCACATTTCCTCATTCATCGTTGTATGCGAAGCGTTCCTCCGTGTTACTCCTCACTTCGGATTATGGCTCAAGACTTTTGGAGTGGAGCCAAAGATGATCGAGGGACGGCACGCAGAGTGTGGAGGCGCTGTCATAAGTAAGAATGCTGATGCTCTATGGCCCGAGGGCTCCTTTCAAGAGGAGCTCGGCTTGTGGCAACGAGAGTGGTTCTATATCACCGCTCCCAGGAGCACCAAGTGGGTGGCGCCTCCTGCCTTTCGCTCGGGTCCCCCACCACGGCTAGCGTCATGGGTCAACAAAGGATTAGATTGGGGGTTATCCAAAGACGTGCCCTTGTTGTAGGGCCGCATTAGGGATCTCTTAGAAAGAGACCTCAACCTGGTCAAGGTGACACAGGTCATGCTGATTCGCCGAACACTGCCCGGCAAACGTCGCTCCCTTCGTCTATGGGAGTTTAATCCGGAGGGACCACGAGCTCTCCAACATTTTATGGGCGCAACGCCCGTGGAGATGTATAAAATGTTCTTCGGATCACAAGCAATGTGTCCGGATTTGACCGAGGACGCAGGTTTAAGCTGCAATCGCCCGGATACTCAAGTAAGTAACCTTGCGCCCGGACTCGCTACCTGTAAAATTGTCATAAATTCGCCCCTAAAAGATTTGTCCTTTTAAACAGGAGTGGATAGCGAAGGCAAAGCTGATCAGGTGTCCGGCTCCCCTTCCTGAGACCAGGCCGGATCCCGTGCTAGTCAGGATGTTGAAGATCGTGCCTTTGGAGGGAAGTGAGGGGGAGGACAAGGAAACTATGGCCTCCTCGAAGGAGGCTGCTCCGAAGGGAAGAACCGACAATTCCTCTCCTAAGGGGAAGAAGAGGGCCGCCTCTGACGACCCGGAGACCATGGCCTCAAAGAGGGGGGAAAAGTCCTCGTCAGAGGGTCCGACGCCGGGGAGATCCTCGGCCGAACTACGCCCTCAAAGGGATCAGCCCTCCAGCGAGTCGTAAGTAGAGAAAGATTTTCCTTTAGAGGGATGAGAGAAATCCTTGCTTTTTATCTGAGAAGATTAACCGAAATTTTACTTTGTAGCTCGGACCTCAGCCCTTCTCAGCAGAGCTCGTCTTTGGGGGATCTTCTTCCGGAGATGATGGAGAGTGGAACGCCTCCTCCTGCCGCACCGCCTGGCGAGGCGGGCGACCCTGAGGTGTCGTCGCGGAGGGTTTCTCCGAATCCGGCAGGGGTGGAAGGTAACCATATGTCCCCCCGAGGTTCTCCGCGTCCGGCCTTCGATGGAGGTCATAGGACGAGTCCGGCACCGTCCGATGCGCGGTCGGAGGAACTGATGATTCTGCTGGGGCGAGCTTCTATCTCAGAGGAGCACCGTGCATTGATGGGTACGGTGATTGGAAGGATTTCGTCCGCAGAAAGCGGATTGCATGAGGCCGTCAGAAGTTTGCTGACGGGTTTTGAGGTACGTTTGATAATGTACTTCTTTGTCAGTTGCACATAAACAAGATGCGCCCTGTGTAGATAGTAGCCCCTGAGACTCTGTGCGTTGTCAAAATTGACGGCGCGCAGAGGATCATAATCCTAGGTCTAAAATGTCGCCTTTGTATACAGGTGGTGAAGTGTCCGGAATCGAGCTGAACTGATGATTTTGCCGAACTAAAGCGGCAACTTGACGTGGCAGATGCCGACATCGCGCTCGTCAACGAGCGGCTTGATGAGGCTCAAGGTATGCAATTCCTCTGGCGGCATCTGGTAAGAGGAGCTTTATGCCAGTATCTTACAATGTGTGTGCTTGACGCAGATGGTGCGGCCGCCGTGGAGAGTCTTCGGGCGGAACTTGCCCGAGCTAAGGAACAAGCCAGGAAAAGTGATGCGGCTGCCGAGAAGGCCCTTGAAGAGCTGAGAGCCGAACAGGCTGCTCACTGCCGAAGCAAGAAGGAGATGACCGTGATGGCCGTGAAGGTAAAAGGTGCTGCTGACCGTTGCAAGTTTCTTGAGAAAGAAGACCGGGCGAGGCAGACGGACTTAGAGAAGGCCATTGCCGATGCCAAGGATGCTCGCTCTGCGATGAGAGCTGCGAAGGAGGAGCTGCGTCAGGCCGGACAGATTGCGGCTGGAAAGCCCTTTATGCTGCGGAGGAAGTTTTGCGATCCGAAGTTTGCTCCGTTGGACCGGATGTGGAGTGCGGAGGACACCTATCTGGATTTGGCAGCGAGTGCTGCTGATGCGACCGAATACTTTCGAGATCAAGAAGATCGCGAAGTGGAAAGGCTTTTCTGGTCGCAGTTCCAGAATCCAGAGCGTCCACTGGAAGTGGATGATCGTCTGGCTCAATGGGCCGAACTGAATAGATTGTCCGTACTCGCCATGAAGTACTTCATGAGTCATCTGTGGTCGGGGAGATCGGAGCCGAAGAGTTATTTCAGCTTGGTGCAACAATTCCTTGACGCGGTGCCACGTATCAATGCGATGAAGAGGTCAGCATGCATAGAGGGCGCACGGATGGCTCTTGCCCGTGTCAAGACATACTGGGCAGAGATGGAGACCACCATTGTTGCATCCCGAGATTCGGACAAAAGCCGAGTACCCTCCGAGCACTATTTTCAGGAAGTCCTTGAAGGCGCTCGTGTAATAGAGACGCGGTGCTCGAAGGATGCTATGTTCTGATAGCATATGTAATTATAAAGCAATATTTTGATGAATTGTAGTAGCCTTTTATACTTGTGCCTTCAAGTATTTGGAACACCTCCTGTGCGGCCGTCTTAAGATATATGTACAAAATCTGAAAGATTGCAGTCGTTGGCTTCAGCCCCCACGCACATAGTGCGGGGGTGCTCACAGAAGGTGCATTTTCACACTTAATCCAACGTCTTGGTCCTACAAAGGAGGTGATAGCGCAGCGAGCTAGGCAACTGAACTATAATGCTTTAACACTTTCACTTAGCCATAGGAGCTTGACAATGGGACTATTTAGGTAGCCCCTGGTGGCGGCTGCGCTCGCCCGAATTCGGGGCGCGTATGTGTCTGGCCGGGAAACGGCCCATCGTTAATGCGGAGGAATCCTACAGATTCCGGAGAGTCATCGAGTGGTTGACCAGTCTCACGCCATATCATGACAGTCGATTTTCGGCTTTCTCTACTGAGGTGCTCGCCTGGCCGAACCAGGGCACAATCGCAGTAGTTCTCCTGGTGTCGCCTTAGCCGATAGAGCGGAACGTAAGGCGGCCGAACACAGGAGCCGGGCAACCCAACATTTGACCAAAATCATGACTCGGAGCTGATGCATATAAGGCCAAACTCGCGACGCCGAACACTCCCTAAGGTATTCGGTCTTTATGAGAGCGGGCGAGGTAACGCTCTGAGGTATAAGCCCCTAGTGTCCAGGTACGCACAAGAATTCTGACGTGGCGACATGCCAAGACGCCAGCCTCCTCCTTGGTCATAGAACCAAGGGATGTGTATCAACAAGAGACAGTAAAAAAGGTTTACGCAGGGTCTTAATCTGAAAAGAATCCTTGGAACGGGTCCCTACTGCACGTCTGCGCCTGTGTCTCCGTTGTGCCGTATCCTGGACGGGCGCAGCACGACGTTCATCTGTAAAAAGAGAGCAACTAAGTTGAAAAAGGGGCGTGCCGAACAAAAGTTATATGAAATAAACAAAGTGTAAAGTAAAATATGAAAAATTGAGCTTTATTGTCTCTTATTTTATACGTGTGAAGCCCCTAGTGCAGGGGTATATGGCCACTAAGCCTTTATCAACGATACTTTTGTGCCGGACTCGTCTATCCGTGTCCGTGGTCTTAATGACCTGTTCCGATGTTCTGGCTGGTGAAGCCATTGTATTGTGGGGCTGTTAAAGCGGCCGCACAATCCTCCGCTTGGGGGAGGTGTTCTCACTGCTTCCCCTTTAAGGAAATGATGCCGCGTGGACCGGGCATCTTAAGCGTAAGAGATGCATAATGCGGTATTGCGTTAAAGCGGGCGAAAGCTTCGCGTCCCAGTAGTGCTTGATAGCGACTTGAGAATGAGACGATGTGGAAAGTCAGCTTTTCGCGACGGAAGTTATCGGCAGAGCCGGAAATAACCTCGAGCCGGAGAAAACCCATTCAATGGGTGTCCGGACCTGGCGTTACTCCTTGAAAGGAGGTTTTGCTGTGCCGAATTCTTTTTGGGTCGATCCCCATGTGGCGGATTGAGTCCTGATATATCAGGTTGAGTCCGCTGCCACCGTCCATAAGGACATTTGAAAACTGGAGTCCGCCAATTATTGGATCGAGTACCAGGGCAGTCCAGCCTGGGTTCCTGACACTTCTAGAATAATCCAGATGATCGAAGATGATTGGTTTTGACAACCAGTGGCGGGATTCCTTTGGGATAGGCCGTGGGGCGCGTACCTTTATGGGCGCCGCACGTTTTGTTATGTGGAGTAAGTTTACTGTTTTTACTTCTTGTGGTAAATTCTTTTGTTTCCTGGTACTCTGCTTTTGGGGTTCGTGCTCATCTTCGCTTGGTGTGTCGAGCCCCTTGTGTTCGGCGTTGAGTCTGCCGGATTGTTTGAAAACCCAACAATCTCTGTGGGTATGGTTAGCAGGCTTTCCGGGAGTGCTGTGTATTTGACATATCCTATACAAAATTTTGTTTAGGTTGGATAGGTCGTCCCTGTTATCTTGGAGGGGTGGCTTTTTCTGATTCTGTCATGAGCTTTTGAATCCGGCGTTGACTGCCGTGCTCTTCGAACTTTTTTCCTTAGTCTGGCGACGGTCCTTATTGCGTCGCGGTTTTCCGTTTCCATCCCTAGTTTCGGATGTACTTGGGTCACTGGTGCTGCATCTTGCCAACCAGCTGTCCTCTCCTGCGCAAAAGCGGGTCATGAGGCTTGTTAGTGCGGCCATTGTTCTTGGCTTTTCTTGGCCGAGGTGTCTGGCGAGCCATTCGTCTCGAACATTATGCCTGAAAGCCGCTAAGGCTTCAGCGTCCGGACAGTCGACTATCTGATTCTTTTTAGTAAGAAATCTATTCCAGAATTGCCGAGCTGACTCTCCAGCTGTTGAGTTATGTGAGTAAGATCGTCTGCATCCGGAGGGCGGACATAAGTCCCTTGAAAATTTGCTCGGAAAGCGTCCTCGAGCTCTTCCCAACTTCCAATTGTGTTTTCAGGAAGGCTTTTGAGCCAATGTCGGGTTGGCCCTTTAAGCTTGAGGGGCAAGTATTTTATGGCGTGGAGGTCATCTCCTCTAGCCATATGTATGTGGAGGATATAATCCTCGATCCATACTCCAGGGTCTGTTGTTCCATCATATGCCTCTATGTTTACAGGTTTGAATCCCGCTGGAAATTCATAATCCAAGACCTCATTGGTGAAAGATAGGGGGTGTGCGGCACCCCTGTATTTGGGTGTACCGGATTCTGATAATGGCTTTATTGCATTGCTCACGAGAGCTTGCTTTCTTGGCCCGTAAATGGACCTAGCCGGGCCATGATGCGAATCCTTAAGTGGGTCGCATGCCAGCTTAAGTGCGGCGCTGCTTGCCGCTTTATGCTGGCCATGGGGTCGTCTATCCGACCGTGTGGCTTTCTCACTTTTGGAATGTGAGGGCTCTAAGGCCTCCTCGTCGAATTCAGGCAGTAGCTTTCTCTTCGGATAGCTTTTAGTGCGGCGACTGTCGCCGTATTTGTCTGCGGTATTGATTACTTTACTCCATCTGATCCTGAGTGCATCTTCCGCAGTTTTTAGCTTCCGCTTCTGCTTTTTCAGGCTGCGTGCGGTTGCAACGAGCCGTTTGTGGAGGTTCTTCTGCTTCGTGGGCTTGTCCGGCGTAGTGTCGTCCAGAATGCCATTTTCGCCGGGGGAGGGATGTTCGGTTTCTCTATCCGGGTTGTCCTGTTGGGACGGTTGCTCTAAGGCATGCTCGTCATCTACCGGCTCATCCTGCTCTATGGCTGGGTTTTTATAGAGGCGGGGCTTGGGTCGGCGTTTACGCTGACGCTTTGATTGTTTTTCGAGAGATTGATCCCTCTTTCCATCCCCGTTTTCCTCATTGTTGCTTCCTTTAGGGGTATCCACCATGTACACATCGTGAGATGAGGTGGCTGTCCAATGCCCTATAGGCGTTGGTTCTTGGTTGTCTCCTGCATCGTCGTCCATACCGTTGATGTCTTCGGAGTCGAAGTCGAGCATGTCGGTTAAATCGTTGATAGTGGCTACGAAGTGGGTGGTGGGTGGGTTTTGAATTTCTTCATCATCCAAATCCCATCCTTGCCGACCGTAGTCTGGCCAGGGCTCTCCTGATAAAGAGAGAGACTTTAGCGAATTCAGGATGTCACCAAAGGGCGAGTGCTGAAAGATGTCTGCGGCGGTGAACTCCATTATCGGCGCCCAATTGGATTCGATTGGCAGGGGCGCGCGGGGCTCGGAGTTCGGAAAGGAATCCGGCTCCTCGGAGTCACGGGCCATGCGGAGTGCGGGGCTGGAGTTCGGCTCGATCGCCTCTGAGATCGCAGCCCCTGAGGCAGCGTCCAACCGCTGATCCTCGATCGGCGCAGTAGGCTCCGAATCAATGGTCGAAACCGATGCGTGTGCAGCCTCCAAAGCGCTGTTCGGCGGCAGAGCTATATCATGCCCATCGAGACAGTGCGGTGCGCTTGGCTGTGGCTCGAATCCGTCGAAGATCAAGTCCCCGCGGATGCCAGCCGTGTAGTTTAGGCTTCCAAACCTGACCTGATGGCCAGGGGCGTAGCTTTCGATCTGCTCAGGTGGCCAAGCGACTTGGCCCGCAGTGCGAAGCCGCCGAAGACGAAGATCTGTCTGGGGAGAAAAGTCTCACCCTGGACTGCATCGTTGTTGATGATCGAAGGAGCCATCGGGCCTAAAGGCGACGACACAGAGGAACTCTCAATGAAAGCACCAATGTCGGTGTCAAAACCGGTGGATCTTGGGTAGGGGGTCCTGAACTGTGCGTCTAGGCCGGATGGTAACAGGAGGCAAGGAACACGATGTTTTACCCAGGTTCGGGCCCTCTTGATGGAGGTAAAACCCTACGTCCTGCTTGATTAATATTGATGATATGGGTAGTACAAGAGTAGATCTACCACGAGATCGAGGAGGCTAAACCCTAAAAGCTAGCCTATGGTATGGTTGTTGTATGATGAAGTTGTCCTACGGACTAAAACCCTCCGGTTTATATAGACACCGGAGAGGGTTAGGGTTACACAAAGTCGGTTACAATGGTAGGAGATCTTGAATATCCGCATCGCCAAGCTTGCCTTCCACGCCAAGGAAAGTCCCATCCGGACACGGGACGAAGTCTTCAATCTTGTATCTTCATAGTCCTGGAGTCCAGCTGAAGGTATAGTCCGGCTACCCGAACACCCCCTAATCCAGGACTCCCTCAGCCACCGACCCCGAAACGATGGGCTATGGTTCTCACCAAGAACGGGACAGAGACACATAATGACGCCCCCAAGAGGTAAGTGGCATGCACCCGCAGACATCATCGTGGTCGCCTTGTCGGCACCGAAGTGCGAAGCTTTCACTCACATCCTCGCCATAGCCACCTGAGGTACCAAATGGCCCAGCACGAGACCTTCAAATCCAGACCAAGGAGCCACCACCAGACGAGTCAGGACGATGCCGGGACCACCCACCGCTGCTCCCCTTCATACCCAGATACTCCCTCCGTTCGGTAAAGAGTGTACGTTTGGCTTCAAAATTTGTCCACAAAAGAGTGTACTTCCATCTTCCCAATGCACTTTAAAATAGAAAAAAATACTTCTCTCTCATCACACGGTAATCTAGACCAATAACAATCTACACATGGTCTTCTTAATTTCTACATGCACTTAGCTCATTGGGAGTTGGTTAATTAAAGAGCAGAGAGATGGTAGCTTGCACTTTTCCAATGCATTTTTTACTTAACTTCATAATTTTTCCTAAAATCTCTAGATGTACACTCTTCACCGGATGGAGAAGTAGCCAACAGGAGGGGCCACCACGCTACCATGCAGCTCACCGTAGAGCCAGGTGCAGAATCTCACCATATAGGACCGTCGCCCGACTTCCAGAAGAGACACACCACTGTCGTCAGGGCATCAAGCCCTCGGGAAGTGAACCCTTGAGATGGAAACCATGAGGACAAAACAACCATGCCATAGCACCACCATGGTCAGGGCCAGCCGACACTAATGCCAACCCACACGAAGGGGACAACCAGCCACGGGTGCCAGATCGCACCTGGATCTGACACCACCGCACATGACGGGAATCAACTGCCCACCACACATCATTGGTGCAACACCACAACTGTCATAGCCCCATGTGTTACCATCCCATGTCGTCAGCCAGCCGGGCACGTCCCAGTCCCGCACCCATGGGGGAGATACCCTGCACCGCTGATACGTCTCCAACGTATCTATAATTTTTTATTGTTCCATGCTATTATATTATCCATCTTAGATGTTTAATGGGCTTTACTATGCACTTTTATATTATTTTTGGGACTAATCTATTGACCCAGAGCCCAGTGCCAGTTCCTTTTTTCCCCTTGTTTCAGTGTTTCGAAGATAAGGAATATCAAACGGAGTCGAAACGGAATGAAACCTTCTGGAGAAGTTATTTTTGGAAGGAAAGCTACTCAATAGACTTGGAGTGCACGTCAAGAAAGAAACGAGGGAGCCACGAGGCAGGGGGCGCGCCCTCCACCCCCGTGGGCCCCTCGTGGCTCCCCTGACGTATTTCTTCCTCCCATATATATACCCATATACCCTAAAGACTCCGTGGAACACAATAGATCGGGAGTACCGCTGCCATAAGCTTCCGTAGCCACCGAAAACCAATCTAGACCCGTTCCGGCACCCTACCGGAGGGGGAATCCTTCTCTGGTGGCCATCTTCATCATCCCGGTGCTCTCCATGACGAGGAGGGAGTAGTTCTCCCTCGGGGCTGAGGGTATGTACCAGTAGCTATGTGTTTGATCTCTCTCTCTCTCTCTCTCGTGTTCTTGAGGTGGTACGATCTTGATGTATCGCGAGCTTTGCTATTATAGTTGGATCTTATGATGTTTCTCCCCCTCTACTCTCTTGTAATGGATTGAGTTTTCCCTTTGAAGTTATCTTATCAGATTGAGTCTTTATAGATTTGAGAACACTTGATGTATGTCTTGCCGTGCATATCTGTGGTGACAATGGGATATCACGTGATTCACTTGGTGTATGTTTTGGTGATCAACTTGCGGATTCTGACCATGAACCTATGCATAGGGGTTGGCACACGTTTTCGTCGTGATTCTCCGGTAGAAACTTTGGGGAACTCTTTGAGGTTCTATGTGTTGGTTGAATAGATGAATCTGAGATTGTGTGATGCATATCGTATAATCATACCCACGGATACTTGAGGTGACATTGGAGTATCTAGGTGACATTAGGGTTTTGGTTGATTTGTGTCTTAAGGTGTTATTCTAGTACGAACTCTAGGGCTGTTTGTGACACTTATAGGAATAGCCCAACGGATTGATTGGAAAGAATAACTTTGAGGTGGTTTCGTATCCTACCATAATCTCTTCATTTGTTCTCCGCTATAGTGACTTTGGAGTGACTCTTTGTTGCATGTTGAGGGATAGTTATATGATCCAATTATGTTATTATTGTTGAGAGGACTTGCACTAGTGAAAGTATGAACCCTATGCCTTGTTTCAACACATTGCAATACCATTTACGCTCACTTTTATCATCCGTTACCTTGCTGTTTTTATATTTTCAGATTACAAAAACTATTATCTACCATTCATATACCACTTGTATCACCACCTCTTCGCCGAACTAGTGCACCTATACAATTTACCATTGTATTGGGTGTGTTGGGGACACAAGAGACTCTTTGTTATTTGGTTGCAGGGTTGCTTGAGAGAGACCATATTCATCCTACGCCTCCTACGGATTGATAAACCTTAGGTCATCCACTTGAGGAAAATTTGCTACTGTCCTACAAACCTCTGCACTTGGAGGCCCAACAACGTCTACAAGAAGAAGGTTGTGTAGTAGACATCAAGCTCTTTTCTGGCGCCGTTGCCGGGGAGGTTAGCGCTTGAAGGTATATCTTTAGATCTTGCAATCGAATCTTTTTGTTTCTTGTTTTATGACTAGTTTAGTCTATAAAAGAAAACTATAAAAAATGAAATTAAGTTTGCCTCATACGCTTCATCTTTTTAATATCTTTCGTGAGTATGATGGAAAGGAAAATTGTGTCAAAGTGTTAGAAGAAGAATGCATTAAAATGTTTGGCACTAAATATTTGAATGATGAGCATGATTGCAATGTTGTTAGTATGAATTCCTTGAATATCCATGATGCTAATGATATGCAAAGCCACAAGCTTGGGGAAGCTATGTTTGATGAAGATGATATTTTTTTGTCCCCCGAGCTTTGATGAGCAAATTTACTATGATGAAAGCATGCCTCCTATCTATGATGATTATTGTGATGACACATATGCTTTAAAGAATAATGATAACAATGAAACTTGTCATCTTGATTTCAATTTTCAATCCCATGATAGTTACTTTATTGAGTTTGCTCTCACTACTATTCATGAGAAGAAATTTGCTTATGTGGAGAGTAATAAAAATTCTAGGCTTGTAGATCATGAAAAGAATGCTTTAGGTTCTGGTTATATTGTTGAATTCATTCATGATGCTACTGAAAATTATTATGAGGGAGGAACTTATGCTTGTAGGAATTGCAATAATATCAAGTTTCCTCTCTATGTGCTTAAAGTTTTAAAGTTATGCTTGTTTTACCTTCCTATGAAAGTTGATTCTTGTTCCCGCAAGTTGTTTTCTCACAAAATCCCTATGCATAGGAAGTGGGTTAGACTTAAATTTGCTAGTCATATTCTTCATGATGCTCTCTTTATGTTACAATTCTTATCTTTTCTGTGAGCATCATTGAAATCATCATGCCTAGCTAGGGGCGTTAAACGATAGCGCTTGTTGGGAGGCAACCCAACTTTATTTGTGTTCCTTGCTTTTTGCTCCTGTTTAGTAATAAATAATTTATCTAGCCTATGTTATGATTGAGTTTTTTTTATGTTTTAGTTAGTGTTTGTGTCAAGTAGAACCATTGGGAAGACTTGGGGAAAGTCTTGTTGAGCTTGCTGTAAAAAACAGAAACTTTAGCGCTCACGAGAATTGCTGCCATTTCTTATTGGAGAGTGCTATGTAGTTAAATTTTTTTGCATATGATTAATAGATAAATTCCTCAGGTCCAGCAATTTATTTTAGAATTTTTGGGGTTCCAGAAGTTTGCGTTAGTTACAGATTACTAGACTGTTCTGTTTTTGACAGATTCTGTTTTTCATGTGTTGTTTGCTTATTTTAATGAATCTATGAGTAGTATCGGAGGGTATGAACCATAGATGAGTTGGAATACAGTAGATATTAAACCAATATAAATAAAGAATGAGTTCATTACAGTACCTTGAAGTGGTGTTTTCTTTTCTTCTGCTAACGGACACAAGTTTTCTACTTTAAGTTTTGTGTTGTGAAGTTTTCAAGTTTTGGGTAAAAATTTGATGGATTATGGAACAAGGGGTGGCAAGAGCCTAAGCTTGGGGATGCCCAAGGCACCCCAAGGTAATATTCAAGGACAACCAAGAGCCTAAGCTTGGGGATGCCCCGGAAGGCATCCCCTCTTTCGTCTTTGTTCATCAGTAACTTTACTTGGAGCTATATTTTTATTCACCACATGATATGTGTTTTGCTTGGAGCGTCATTTTATTTTCTTTAGTTTTGCTTTCTGTTTGAATAAAATACCAAGATCTGAAATTCTTAAATGTTAGAGAGTCTGCATGTAGTTGCATAATTATTCGACTACTCATTGATCTTCACTTATATCTTTCAGAGTAGTTTGTTGTTACTCTCATGCTTCACTTATATCATTTTGAGAGTCCTAAACAGCATGGTAATTTGCTTTGGTTATTAAACTAGTCCTAATATGATGGTCATCCAAGAGGGATATAATAAAAACTTTCATATAAAGTGCATTGAATACTATGAGAAGTTTGATACTTGATGATTGTTTTGAGATATGAAGATGGTGATATTAGAGTCATGCTAGTTGAGTAGTTGTGAATTTCAGAAATACTTGTGTTGAAGTTTTTGATTCCCGTAGCATGCACGTATGGTGAACCATTATGTGATGAAGTCGGAGCATGATTTATTTATTGATTGTCTTCCTTATGAGTGTGCCGGGGTACTGATCCACGGGCACCTATGGGACCGGCGGACCGGGTCCCTTTCGGTTTGGCGGGGGCGGAGATCGTGCAAAGAGCAAATCGAGGCGATACACGCGAGCGATTTACCCAGGTTCGGGCCGCACGGATGCGTAAAACCCTACTCCTGCTTTGTGGTTTGTATTGATTTCTTGCTCGGGAGCGCGGAGTGCTACAGTACACTTCAGCAGCTAACGAGACCGAGCATGAGTGTCTTTCGAACCCCACTCTACATTGCACACGAGCCTCCTTTTATATGCTCAAGGGGTCACCGACAGGTGGCAACGGAGGCAAAGGGTAAAAATGGAAAGGTGCTGCGGTAGGTACAGCTACCTGCTACAGTGTATCATACCTAACCCTGACGGCAGGGGACAAGGGCCTTAAATGCTTGTCTGTGTCGCCTAAACAGTGCAAAAAGGGACTGCCAGGGACGCCACCGTTCGCCACGATGGCGATCTTGTCAGCGCCGCTTGCCACCGCACGCCGCTGGCTGCACAGACTCCCGCCACGTATGCCTGGAAGGGCCCCAGAGCGACATGTTGGTGGATGTGCTGGAGCGCGGGCACCGTGGTGTCTTGCCACGGCAAGCGCCTTGCCGCGGTTGTTGTCTTGTCACGCCTGGGAGCTTGTCGCTCACCGGGCCTTGCCGGGACGCGTGGTGCGCCGCGGCAAGTTCCTTGAGATGCCTTGGTTGGCCTTCCCGGCAAGCTCCTCTTGCCGGGGTCTTGGGATGCTTTTGTTAGCCTTCCCGGCAAGCTCCTCTTGCCAGGGTCTTGTCTTCTTGGCTTGGACACTTTGTTCTTGAATGGCTCCAAAGGAACCACGGAGGACCTTGGCGGTCACCCGGCAAGCCTTGCCGTGGGATGATGCGACTGCCCGTGCACAAGTTCGGGATACTAAGGTACCCCTACTCTAGTACACCGACAGGAGCCCCCGGGCCTGGGCCATACACGGTGCCGAGCGCTGTTGGGCCAGGCCCAAAACAGGGCACGAGCACGCGCGGCCTAGGTTACGCCGTATCTCACTCCGTATCCACCGCGCCCTCCCCGAACAGCACGCGTTGAATGCGGCGTCGTGGGAGAGGTCGTGGGTGGTTTCTTTATTCGGAAATGCGGAACGTCCGCCCCCTCCCTCTTTATAAGCAGGGGAAACAGGGGCAGTTCGCCCACTTGCCCGTTGCCGTTCCAAGCTCAGAAATCTCCGCCGCTCCCTCGCCTTCCCAAAGCAGAGAGAGAGCAGCGCTCCGCCCCCACATCGCCACCAGCACCACCAACGCCGTCGACCTCCTCCACTGCTTCCGCCATGGCTCCAAAAGCCGACAAGGGGAAGGGCGTGAAGTCGACCGAGGCGCAGCGGCTCGCGGCGCTGCGGAAGGAGCGGGTCGTCTTCCCCCCAAGCTTGGCGCGAAGGAGCTGAGGGAGAACTACTACCTTTTCTGGTCGGCGGAGACGCGAGCGCATCCGCGCACGAAGGTACTCCCAGCCGCCGCTTGGAAGAAAGCCCCAAATGGATACCCTTTCTTTGCTCTGTTCTTCTACTGCGGGCTCTGCCCGCCTTTCTCTGAGTTCTTCTACGACATCATGAATACCTACGGATTCCACCTCCTTGACTTCACCCCCAATGCCGTTCTGACCATGGCAGTTTTCGCACATCTCTGCGAAAACTTTGTCGGAGTCCTTCCCAACGTAGCCCTCTTCCGCCACTTCTTCATACCCCGAGTAGAGAGAGGAGAATCTTTATCCGGCGGAATCGCCTGGATCTCAAGGGCCGGCAAGAAGGAAACGTATCTGGAGGGAGAATTCCGCGGCAAATGGGAGGAGTGGAGGGCAGATTGGTGCTGGGTTGACGAGGAGAGCCCGCAGCCATTCACCACCCAGCGCCGAACCCCAGTAGCATGCGGCAGCGATTGGAGTGACGTGGTGCCGGAAGACGACAGGCTGAAGATTGCCGTCACCAGGATCCTACGCCTCAGGCTTGCCGGGCTTACTGTTGGCGCTGTTGGCGCAGATTTCCTCTGCCGCCGCATCGCCCCCCTGCAGGAACGGGGGAGGCCCACTTGGGAGTTCAAGAATGCGGCAGACATCATGAGGCTGCGGCCGGGCCTCAATTACAACTTCACAGTCCTGGAGCTCAACGCGATGCTTCAGGAGCTCTTCAAGTATGACCCCCAACATCCCGAGGTTTTCAGGTTGCTGGGGGGCGTCGTTCCGCTGTGCAACAATTCCTTGCTCGACCGCATCCGCACAATGATGCCGGAGTGCGACTCGCATGGAATTGTGCCAACTTGGCAGGAGCCTGCAGACGACGTCATGCAGCAGTTCTTCGACGACTTGGTGGAAGTGCCGATCCGCTCCGACGAGAAGGATGGCCTCACTCGCGACACCACCGATGCAGAGATGGCGCTCATCGCCACTAGGCTGGAAGAGGCGACGGCAGCCGCGGTCGCGGGCGAGTTTGGGTTCACTGTGGAGGAGGCAGATGCAGCAGAAGCGGCAAGCCGTGCCGAGCGAGGGGAGCCCGCCGTCAAGAAGGAGCTTGCCGGGCGTGACGCCGAGCCGAGCGAGCCCGCCAAGGAAACGAGCGGCTCGCTGGAAATCAACTCATCTTCCACCTCGTCTTCAGACAGCCCACCACAAGCAGAGCCTCCATCCCCACCAAGAAGGCGTCTCCGCAAGGCCGGTGACGTGGCGGAGCGGCAAGCGGGTCAACAGTCGCCACGCCGTGTGACACGCTCCATCACGGCAAACACCGTTGCCGCGGGAGCGCCTCATGCTGCGACGGCAACTGGAGCGGAGTCTAGCCGGACCACCGCTTCAGTTCCTGCCGCTGCTCACGCCGCGCCGACAGCCGGAGCGAGATCGTCTCAGACCACCGCCATTGCTCCCGCCAAGCGGCCAAGGGAAGCTACCCCTCTGCCTCCTCGCGCCGGGCGCGCGCCGGACTTCGACTTCTCCGCGTTCAGCTCCGACGAGGAAGAAGAAGAAGAGTAAGCTTCTCTTGCTGTACTTGTAGTTCTTCAATCCTTGCCGTTTGTCTTGTATCTGACTTGCTTTTCTCTGAACTTGTTCCTCTTTAGGACTCTGGCCCAGAGAATGGCAAACAGAGCTAAGGTCCCGGTGATCTTCATCGAGGACGAGCCTACTGCGACAGCAGGTGGCGCGCCCGAGACAACCTTGCCGGACCCGGCGACTTTCCTCCAAAGCAGCCCCCGGCGTAAGTGTATGATTTGCTTTCCGCTGCGAGGCGCGCATGGGTACTTGTCTTTGCTGATATCTGCTTGTTGACTTGTGCAGGAGCCGGGCAGCCCCACCAGGAGCCAAGGGAGAATCCCCCGACAAAGGAGAATTCTCCGGCAAGGGAGGGCTTCCCGGTAAGGAGAAGTCTCCAGCAAGGGACAGCGCCAGCGGCCCTCCGACGGCGGAGAACCTGACTGCAGAAACTGGCACAGGTAATCCTTTTGCTGCAGAACTTCCATTGGGTCCTTCTTCTTTTGATCTTCTTGGGTTTTGCTTGACTCTTCTCCCCTTGCCGGCTGTCAGACCCGTCTGCTGTGGGGCAGATGGAGACCGAGGTCGCCGCCGAAGACGTAGCCGGCGCTGGTGATCCCGCCGGCGCTGAGGCCGCCAAGGCTGGCGCCGCGGCGACTGGCGAGGGATCTGGCGATCGTACTGACGGCCCAGAGGCCGCAGGAGCGCCGGGCGCTACACCGACCGCCGACCCGTCCGCCGAAGCCGCAGCGCCAAGCACCGAGGAGCCCCAGCCGGGCGTTTACTTGAAGGCCGGCGAAGGCGTCTTCATCAACCTCCCCTGGGCGTCAAGCTCCAGGGCGCCGGTCGAGGGGGAGATCTTTGACGGAGAAGTGCTTGCCTCCGCGGGGTTGACGCTGGTTGACGTGCCAAGCAGCAGCAGCAACGAGCCCGAAGAAGAGCGGCTGCTGCGGAAGTTGTTGTCGCTCTACCGCGCGCGGCAAGCCAAGCTGGAGTCCCGCGAGGCGCTTGTCGCGAAGGCGGGAGCAGACATTAAAAAGTGTGCGGAAGAGCTCGGGGGTTTCCACTGGGAAGCCCTCCGATCCCTGGCGGAGGAGCGGGAGCAGCTCGCTGAAGCGCAGAAGGCCTTCCTCCTCGAGAAGGCCGAAGTCGAAGAGCGGCAGCGACTTGCCGCTGTGAAGCTAGCCGCGGAGGAGGGCGGGCTGGCGCAGCGGAAGGTCAATCTCGACGCCCACGAGAAGGAGCTTGCCGCGCGCGAGGAAAAACTCAGTGGAGCCCTCAAACAAGCAGAGGACGCCGCTGCCGCCGCCGAGGCCGCCAAGGAGGAGTTGAAGACGAAGGTGGCGCGGCTGGAGGCCGATCTCTCCGAGAAGGGCAAGGAGCTCAGCGCCGCCAAGGTCTCCAACGTGGATCTTGAGTTGAAGCTAACCACTTTAACCAAGACTCTGGACAGCGCCAAGAAGCGGGAGGCGGCCTTGAAGGAGGAAATCAAGGCCGACAAGGCGCTGCTGGAGAGTGCGGCCACCGCCCAGAATGCTTTCAGGGAGACCGTGACGCACTGGACGGAGAGTCTTGTGAATGCCGCCACAGACATCGACAAGGAGCTGGCGCAGCTGGGGATGGAGGATCTCGGGTATCCCTCCGACGAGAACCTCCAACCCAGCGCCAAGCTCGTCTTGTTCTTCAAGGGCATGGCGACGGCCCTTCAGCGGCTCCGGGAAAGGATCCCCAAGCAGCTGGCCGACGAGTCGCGCAAGATCTGCGCGGGAGCTCTTCAGAAAGTGTTGATGAAGGTGGCCTTCCGCAATCCGGGCCTCCGCCTCACCAACATCCTCAGGACCTTGCCACCGGAAGCTGATCTGGAGGAGCTCAAGGCCCTTGTCGCACCCATTGTGGACAAGGTGAGCGGGATCAAGAGGGTCGAAGGCGATCGCGTAGATTAGGCCGCCCATTTCTTCTTTCCTTGTCGCTGTTTATCATGTCATGAAAACAATCTGTTAGAGCTGCGACAAGCTATCTTTGTAATATAGCTCTATTCTGGGCAATGATTGCACTGTTATTCCCTTTACTTGATTCCTCCCTTTGTATGTCTTTTTACCCTACGCTTTTAGGGAACTTGCCGATGCAGGCACCAGAGCCGCGAGCGCTGAGTGCGGGACGTCAGCAGCCTGCTGGCGGTGCCGCTACCGACAAGAAACCTTGTCGCAACTAGTTGCAGCCCACTTAAGTTGCTGAGCGGACTCGAAACAAAGTAAGGGCGCAACTAGCTACGAGTTGGTTCCTCCGCGCACAGGTTTTCCATACAAAGTGCGGTCGTTCAAGGGAGATAACTTAAAATTTAAAAAATTTTATTGCTCAAACTTTGGCAACTTAGCTTTTCTGTTGTTTGCTTCCCGGCAAGGTGAAACTTTCTTGAACGACGCCTGGCCCATACCATCGTCTTCTCCTTTCCTCCCCGGCAAACTTGTGGGCGAGGGAACCTTCCTTTCTTGAGAAAAAAGAAGGGAGAGAAAATAGAGATATGGAGCTTTACGGCTCGTTATTGCTTACCGGGGTTTAGGTGCTGCACAAAGTGTCAGATCATATATGCCAAAAAATAAGAAGCATGAAATCGACAAAATGTGCGGAGCACATGAGTTTTACTTATGCACGGGGTCTGCGCCCGGCTTTGTACAAAGGATTACATGCAACAGCGGCAAGACTTGTACAAAAGGTGGTTGCCGGAGCAGGTTCCGACAACCGCGCCTTACGGGTAAAACTTACGAAGATGCTCAATGTTCCAGGAGTTGCTCACCGGAATGCCATCTTCGGTCTCAAGGCGGACAGCGCCAGGCCTAGTGACTCGTTTCGCCCGGTAAGGGCCTTCCCACTTCGGCGTCAACTTGTTGGAATTCTTGGCGGACTGAACTCACCGAAGAACAAGGTCGCCTTCCTCGAGACTCCTGGCGTTAACTTTGCGGCTATGGTAGCGGCGCAAAGCTTGCTGGTAGCGAGCAGCTCGCACAGCAGCCTGAAGACGGTCTTCCTCAAGGAGCAGCGCGTCATCTTGTCGCAGCTGCTCTTGCTCAAGCTCATCATAAGCGAGCACTCGAGGTGACCCGTATACGAGTTCCGTGGGGATAACTGCCTCTGCTCCATAGACTAGAGCGAAAGGTGTCTGGCCAGTGGCTCGATTTGGCATCATCCTGATCGACCAAAGAACCACCGGCAGCTCCTCGATCCAGTTTCTTCCGCACTTGTGCAGCCTGTCGAAAGTTCTGGTCTTGAGCCCGCGCAGCACTTCAGCATTTGCCCTCTTCGCTTGACCGTTGCTTCTCGGGTGAGCAACAGAAGCAAAGCAGACCTTGGCGCCAAGATCTTGGACGTACTGCATGAAGGTGCGGCTCGTGAATTGTGTACCGTTGTCGGTGATTATCCTGTTAGGGATCCCGAAGCGGCAAACAATCGACCTGAAGAACTTGACTGCTGACTATGCTGTCACCTTCCTCACTGGTTCCACTTCCGGCCACTTTGTGAACTTGTCGATTGCAACGTACAAGTACTCAAAGCCCCCGACAGCTCGGGGAAAGGGGCCGAGGATGTCGAGCCCCCAGACCGAAAATGGCCAGGATAAAGGGATCGTCTGGAGAGCTTGAGCTGGTTGGTGTATCTGCTTGGAATGGAACTGGCACGCTTCACACTTGGTTACTTGTGCAGTTGCATCCTGGAGGGCTGTTGGCTAGAAGAAACCTTGCCGGAATGCTTTGCCGACAAGTGCTCTTGCGCCAATGTGGTGTCCACATATGCCTCCATGTATCTCTGCCAACAACTTTTGTCTGTCTTCCCGGTGAATACATTTCAATTTCACACCGTTGAGTCTTCTTCTGTACAGTGTCTTGTCGACAAACTGGTACATACTTGACTGCCGGGCTACTCTTTCCGCTTCTTCTTGCTCTTCGGGAAGTTCTCCTGTCTGAAGGAAACGGACAATCTGCTGCGCCCATGCTGGAGCTTGTGGCTCGACAACAAGGACTAAAGGCAAATCTGCGGCTGCGGGAACGTCCGCTTCTACGGCAAGAACCTGCGGGTCTGCCGGAGCTTGACGTTCCCCGGCAAGCTTGCCGGAGCGAAACTTGTCGGGAGCTTCTGCTTCAACGGAACAAACCCTGGGGTTTGCCGGAGCAGACTGCTCCTCAGCGCTTTTGGCGTTGATCTTGGGGACTGCTGCGGGAACATCCGCTTCTACGACGAGAACTTGCGGCTCTGCCGGAGCGTGACGTTCCCCGGCAAGCTTGCCGGAGCAAAACTTGTCGGGAGCTTCTGCTTCAACGGAACAAACCCTGGGGTTTGCCGGAGCAGACTGCTCCTCAGCGCTCTTGGCGTTGATCTTGGGGACCTTCTTGGCGGCGGCTTCGGGAAGCTCTGCCGGCAAATAGTCACCAGAAACCAACTTCTCTTCTTGCTCTGTCCAGTTGATGGCGTCACGGACGGTTGAGTCAGCTTGAGCACAAAGATCCCTGGTTCCACAGGTAACTTAAGTGCGGCGCACTTTGACAGGCCATCTGCAATGGCGTTCTGAGCTCTTGGAACATGTTCCATTTGTAGGCCGTCAAAGTGCTCTTCTAGCTTTCTCACTTCGTCGACGTAAGCTTCCATCAACGGACTCTGATAACTCTTGTTTACTTGGCGGACGACAAGCTGCGAGTCACCCCTGACAATGAGCTTCTTGATCCCAAGGTCTGCCACGATCCTGAGACCGGCAAGCAAGCCCTCATACTCTGCAGTATTGTTTGTTGCTTGCTCCTTGAGAAACTGCATCTGGACTACGTACTTGAGGTGCTCTCCGGCGGGTGCGACAAGCAGCATGCCAGCGCCGGCGCCTTGCAGCGAAAAGGCACCATCAAAGTACATCAGCCACTCTTTGCTTGCTTCCTTGACGGGAATGCTCGTTTCTGGAATTTCTTCATCTGGTGTTGGCATCCATTCTGCTATAAATTCTGCCAATGCTCTGCTCTGGATAGTCAAAATACTTTCAAACTTGAGGCCAAAGCTTGACAGTTCCAGTGCCTACTCAACAATCCTGCCTGTCGCTTCTGGATTCTACAGTATCCTCTTCAGCGGAAAGCGAGTGACAACTGTGATCTCATGTGCTTGGAAATAATGGCGCAGCTTTCTCGAGGCCATGAGAAGGCCGAAAAGCAACTTCTGCACGCCAGAGTACCTTGACCTAGCCCCCTGTAGAAGGGAACTGACAAAGTAAACTGGGCGCTGCACCATTTTCTTCTGTATCTCTTCTCGCATCTACGCAGATCCATCTTTGCCGGGACCAGAGCTTGCCGGGGAAGCCACCTGCTTGTCGCTGGATGCGCTTGTCGTGGTTGATGGCTCATCATCCGCCTCCCTCTCTGCTACTAACGCAGCACTAACCACTTGATTGGTTGCCGCTATATACAGCAGCAGCTTCTCTTGTGGCTTAGGTGCGACAAGTATTGGAGGGGAGGACAGGTATCTCTTCAAGTCTTGCAGCGCAGCCTCCACTTCCGGAGTCCATTTCATCGGACCTGCCTTTTTCAATAATTTGAAAAATGGCAGGGCGCGCTCAGCAGACCTAGAGATAAACCTGCTGAGAGCAGCCACGCAACCGGCAAGTCTTTGTACATCCTTGACGCGCTTTGGTGCTTCAATCTGCTCAATGGCCTTGATCTTGTCGGGATTGGCTTCAATTCCCCGCTGAGACACGAAGAACCCGAGAAGCTTGCCGGAGGGGACTCCAAACACACACTTCTCTGGGTTGAGCTTGAGGCTGATCTTGCGCAGATTTGCAAAGGTCTCGTCTAAATCTTGTATCAGGGTTGCTCTGTCCTTGCTCTTGACTACTATATCATCCATGTAGGCTTCCACATTTCTGTGTATTTGCGGCTCAAGAGCAACATGGACCACTCTTGCAAATGTTGAACCAGCATTTTTTAATCCGAAAGGCATTCGTACGAAACAGTACGTGCCACATGGAGTAATAAATGTGGTCTTCTCCTCATCTTCTTCTGCCATGAAGATCTGATGATATCCTGAGTATGCATCAAGAAATGAAAGCAAATCACATCCGGCCGTGGAGTCAACAATCTGGTCAATGCGCAGCAAAGGAAATGGGTCTTTGGGACAAGCTTTGTTAACATCGGTAAAATCGATACAAAGTCTCCATTTCCCGTTCGCCTTGCGCACGACTACAGGATTGGCCAACCACGTAGGATGGAGCACTCCTCTGACAAGGCCCGCTGCTTCCAACTTCTTGATCTCTTCTGCAATGAATTCTTGGCGCTCCACTGCTTGCTTCCTGACCTTCTGCTTGACGGGCCGCGCATGAGGACAAACGGCAAGGTGGTGCTCAATCACTTTCCTGGGAACACCGGGGATGTCAGACGGTTGCCACGCAAACACGTCGACATTCGCTCGCAGGAAAGCAACGAGCGCGCTTTCCTATTTAGGT